>NC_056742.1:506379872-506494872 GCF_019279795.1 Protopterus annectens
ACACTTATTTTCAATGTCACTTCTGTTTTTTTTTATTTATTTTCTTATTTATTTGTTTATTTATGTATTCATTTGCATTTGTTAACCAGAGCAATGTATTAAGCCAACAGGACTCACTTTGTCCATTTTCCAGAGACACGGCATGTAGAATAGCAAATTGAGAAATACACAAAATGAATAAAGTTGTATATGTTGTTGTTTGTCTTCTGGCTTTTCCTGGTTAGGGGTCGCCACAGCGTAACTCCAGTCTGCTAATGATTGGCAGTAGATTTTCATGAATGCCGAGGTGCCAGCTCGACGTCCAACCTTCAACAAAGCACGCCCATTTACGCATGTCTTTTGAACGCCCCCCCCCCAACCATGGGGAGGACATGCAGACTCCACATAGTAGGCACTCCCCGCACTCCAGCCGAGAACTGAACGGGAGAACCTCTTGCTGTGAGGCAACAATGCTACCGCTGCAAACCACGGATATAAATTAACTATAAAAGTCTTGTAGTTCAGAGCACAGTGAATGTATTTGTAATACTCTCACCAATGTAGGGATGCCATCGCATTGATATCTGTTCCTTTAGATATGCCTCAGACAGATATATAGAATAGTCTGAGTCCTACCACTGGCAGCAGAGATTTGCAGCCCCCAATTTTAGCTACACTTCACTTTTCCTAAGGGTGAACTATACAGGACTGATGTCCAGCTAGACTATGTCAGCTGATATTTAGCTGTCAAGTCTTTTTTGACTCAGTTATGTCTGTCCATAAACGGATGCTGTTTGCTCTGGAGACTCTGCTGTTCTCTACAAAGGAAAGGAGCTTTTCTCTCAGGATGTTCTTCATGCATTGCCTACCTGTGCTGTTACATCGGCACGATATCCCCAGTTATTTGTTCAAAATCTTCTGCTTGTCCTCCGCCTTTCCTTCCTGTTCCCTCTGCTAGTCCTACATCATTTTCTTTTATGAAACACAACCACAACAACAGCCTCCACACCGTTATTTCTTCTATACACCCACTGGATCCAAATTGGTGAACAAACTCAACCACAGTTTGTAAAAAGCTTTTTAATCCCAAGACGGTTATAGCGCCTCAGTACAAACACCTTTACAGAACATAACATCATAGAAAAAAGGCTTTCCTTAAATACAAAATCCATTCTCAACTAACCACTTAACTAAACAATTAAACAATTAAAATATTAAAAAATCCTCATCTTAAAGTAAACATCACCAATTCACTTCATTATTAAGCCCCATAGGAGCCAATGTGTTATATTTCAGGATGTAGATAGATTCTTTATACAACAGTTTATTCTTCAGCAGTAAGTCATTGTCATATTTTACATTAATCTGCTCCAAAATCAAACCTTCTAACAATAAATGGTTACTTGCATGTACATTTCTAAAATGTGCAGATAGAACCTTTTCCTCTTTTCTAATCTTAATGTCCCTTGTATGTTCTAAAAATCGGAGTCGAAACATTCTTTTTGTTTCTCCAATATAATTTAAATTGCATGGGCATCTAAGTGCATAAATTACACCTATACTATTACAGGAAAACAAACTCTTACATGTATACTTAACATTGTTAATACCCCCAAAGGTAATCAGAATCTGTGGACACACTGAACACTTACCACATGGGTAAATCCCAGGACTCCAGTCCAATTGTTTAATATTCATGAAAGGAAATTCAAATTTTCCATGTACCAGCATGTCTCGTAAACTTCTACCCCTTGTGTAAGAAATCATTACAGTTTTGGTAATATTTTCGATAACACTTTGTCCCTTCTCAGAAATTCCTAATAATATTTCATTAAACTGGTAGTCTCATCACTCTTTATATTATACATGCTTACAAATGATATCTTCTCCCTTTCATCAGATCTTTTTGATATTGTGTCTATTATTAGGCATCAATATACTATTTCTGTCTCTATTGTTATTACCAAACATTTTTTCTTGTGCCTATTCTACAATACTTGCATCATATTCCCTCCTTAAAAACATCCTGGCTGATTTACCTGTCTCATCTCTTAATAACTCCTTATTATTTCACAACCTTGACAGTCATAAAAAAATCACTATAAGGGAGAGATGAGATCAGATGTGGGGGTGGTAACTTGTAGCATGTAAAAATTGATTACCATCATCAAAGTTTCTATGAACTCTAGTTAGGATAGACCCATTGTTTCATCCCTCCAATACTAAGTCTAAAAAGATCACCTTATTCCATTCCTGTAGTCCACTAAAAGACAAACCAAAAGGGTTATTGCCCAATGTTTTTTTACAAATTCTTGTACCCGAGTCCTACCTCCTTCACATATAAAAATCAAATCATCCATATACCTGAAATCTGATTTAACATACTGTTTCACAAATGTTTGTTTATACAAAAACCTATTTTCAAAAAAAGCCATAAAAAGATTGGCATACATGGGGGCAAATGGAGCCCCAGGGCCATCCCCTGTTTTTGTCTGTATATTTTGTTATTATATACAAAAAAATTATTTTTAAGACAAAAGTCTGCTAACTCTGCCACAAAGTTAGAAAAAGGACTTTCACCCAACATATAAAACAATGCAGAAACGTCATTTTTATGCATTATTGAGTTATATAAACTATTTACATCCAAAAAAAAATCTCAGAAATTTTGTTCAAAAAATCAAAACTATCTTGTATATAGGCAGGTATTTTTTATACATAGTAATTAATATTTTATGCAACAGAATGCCAATATTCCATAGAAAATAACTACACACCGAAACCATAGGTCTTCCAGGTGGTTTTGTCATACTTTTATTTTTTTATTTATTTTATTTTTATTTTATTTTACATTTGTTAACTGGGAAAGTCTGACTGGATATAGGTCCATTTTCAGTGGAGGCCCGGGGAGAAAAGCTCCAAATGTACAAAAACAAGTGTAAATGCAGTGAAATTATTACAGTGGGTTATCACAAAACTGAGATTTGTTTAACGATATGTACACACAGGTACATGTTTTTCCCCACATACACACAGCAAAGGCTGGAAGAAAGTAGCTGAGAAAGAAATAGTTAAAGATTTCATCTGAAAAAGGAAAACACATACATTAAGGTGGTTATCATACATGGTGCAGTGTTAACTTTAAATCTTTCCAGTAGGTGGGTGATATACAGAATTTTAAACAGTTAGAGAGTCAGAGATTTATTCTTGTGAATAGGTTCTCATTTATGTATTATGTTTGAGTGGGGGTTAGTCAGGGTTTGTACAGGGACAAAGCCACTACATTTTTAGGTATTTCCTAAGGTATTTTTTGAATTGGGATATGGGGTCAGTGGTGAGTTCAGCAGGAAGTAGGTTCCAGTTTTTACCGGCAGAGTTGGAGAATAGTGATTCACCAGCTGAACTGTTGGTCTTAACAGTTTGCACTAGCAATTGTTTGGAAGAGTGAAGGGATTTTAGGTTACTGTAGGGGGTAATAATATTTTTCAGTATGAGTGTACTGTCTGGTTGGTAGAGGATTTTGTGAACAACTATTAATTGGTTATATTGCAGTTGATTGGGTAGTTCAAGTCAGTCTAACGACTGAAGGTTAAGGCAGTGATGGGTTCTATAAGCTGATCCTGTGGCAAATCTGGCAATGTTATTGTAGCACCTAGTAAATTTATTGAAGTTTGATTTGCTTAGGTTTACGAAGATGGGTGAGGCATAAAGAAGGGTCGATAGCAGATGTGTACGGGCAATAACAGTTCTAGCAGATGAGGTTAGGAATGGTTTAATCCTGTATAAAGAGCCTCATTTTTTATTAACTGTTTTAATAGTTTTGTCTATGTGAGCATCAAACTTGAGGTTGTTGTCGATGATCACTCCCAGAAGTTTAGTACTAGGTTCTGGGGAAATTATGGGACCATTGTTAGATATTATGGTGAGAGGTGGTGAGGGGACCTTGCAAGTGGGGGAGAAGAGTAATAGTTTGTTTTTATTTGGGTTTAATAGTACTTGGCGACCAGTGAGCCAATTCTCTACTTTTTTTAAAGTGATTTGGGACAAGGATTGTAAATCTGTGGGGGACGTGGCAGAGCAGATTAGGGTTGAGTCATCTGCATACTGAATACAAGTTGCATCAGGGATGACTTTCTGCAGGTCATTAATGAATATGGAGAATAGGACAGGACCTAATATAGATCCCTGTGGGACTCCAAGGGTGACTAGTAAAAGGGACGATAGGTTATTCTTCTATAGTACAGCTTGTTGTCTGTCACTTAGGTAAGAATGAAACCAGGTAATTGCTAGGTTATCTATGGAGAGTGCTTTTAATGTGTTTAAGAGTAGCTGGTGATTTACCATATCAAATGCCTTGGATAGGTCATGGAAGAGGGCTGAAGAGAGCTTATTGTTATTACGGTTTTGATTTATTGTATGGGAGAAGGAGATTAGGGCTGAGGTTGTACTATGGCAAGGTATAAATCCATTCTGGGAGGGGGCTAGGAGAGTGTGTTGATTCAGATAGGCAAGAAATTGCTTGTGGATACATTTTTCCATTATTTTAGCCAAGGGAGACAGAATGGCTATAGGCCTATAATTTGAAAGTTCAGTGGAATCCTCCCCTTTATGAAGAGGAATAATGTGGGAGATTTTCCAGATGTGGGGGATATAGGCTTTATGGATAGTTCTATTGATTAAAATTGATATGGGGTATGCTATTTCATTAGCTGCTTTTTGGAGATATTCTTCAGGTAGTAGGTCTGCTGAAAGGGTGGTGGGTTTCAGTTTTTTAAGCAGGGACTTAATAAAAGATGTTGGATCAAGCTTAAAGGGGATCTTGTTATCAAGTGTGGGGTTGGTGGTACTTGGGGTATAGGGTGATAGCTTACTGGCTAGGGATTGAACGGTTCCTGTAAAAAAAGTGTTAAAGGTGTTAGCAACAATTTTAGGAGGTAGTTGGACGGTAGTTAAGGGGGTAGGGGTAGTTGATTGGCCTTTGTGGAGAAGTTTGTTTATGCCTGACCAGAATTTTTGTGGTTGATTTTGGTGCTTTTGTTGCAGATTACAGTAGTAATTACTTTTGTTTAGCATAATAGACTTCTTTGTATCATTTCTCAGCTGTTTATATATAAGGTGGTCTTTTGGGGATTTAGTGGTTCTACAGGAGGACCACACTTTGTTTCTGCTAATAATGTTTTGTCTTGTATCATTGGACAGCCATGGTGCTACTTTGTTATTGGTTTGTTAGTGCGTGGAGGAGCATGGTTATCCAGGATAGCAAGAAATGTAGAGTTAAAGTATGAGACCGCTTCATCTAGTGGAAGTAGCCATAGGTTGGACCAGTTACATGTGTTAAGCTCATTCTGAAATTTAGTCTGAATAAAGTTCTTATAACTTCTAATGGTTTTAAAGGAAGATTGTTGAGGGATGTCATTTCTTTTTCTGATTATATAGGTCAGGAAGTGATCCCTAAAGTCCTCAGGTAGGGTGCCTGTTTTATATATCTGGGGTAGGTTGTTTATTAGTATCCAGTCTAGGATACTTTCCTTTTTGTTAGGCTTATTGATTTCGGTTGGGAAGATATCACCTGGGAGAAGCTATGTAAATTTATATGGGTGGAGGGGAAGTCTGAAGAGCAAGTATTCCAGTCGATACTAACATCCCCAAGAATAATAGTATCTTGGGGGCAGTTAGTGGAGAGCCATTGGAGGATACCCTCCAAGGTATTTGTGTTGTCTCCTGGGGGACTATAGATACATGCAATGTTTATAGATTTGTGTTTGTTGAGTTGGACCTTTGTGATGAGTATTTCTGCATTGTTAGTAAACAAAGCATTTGGGGTACTAGTTTTGGATACTTCCAGAGTGGATTTATACAAGATGGCTACCCCCCCCTTTGTTAGAGATGCAATCAAGTCTTAATATATTGTACCCTGGGGGTATAATCTCATTATCAATGGTAGACGGTTTGAGCCAGGTCTCGGTAAGGCATAGTATATCATGGGAGTGGACATCTAGGAGGGCATGTAAGTATCATGGGAGTGGACATCTAGGAGGGCATGTAAGTATCAGGGGAGTGGACATCTAGGAGGGCATGTAAGTATCAGGGGAGTGGACATCTAGGAAGGCATGTAAGTATCATGGGAGTGGACATCTAGGAGGGCATGTAAGTATCATGGGAGTGGACATCTAGGAGGGCATGTAAGTATCATGGGAGTGGACATCTAGGAGGGCATGTAAGTATCATGGGAGTGGACATCTAGGAGGGCATGTAAGTATCATGGGAGTGGACATCTAGGAGGGCATGTAAGTATCATGGGAGTGGACATCTAGGAGGGCATGTAAGTATCATGGGAGTGGACATCTAGGAGGGCATGTAAGTATCATGGGAGTGGACATCTAGGAGGGCATGTAAGTATCATGGGAGTGGACATCTAGGAGGGCATGTAAGTATCATGGGAGTGGACATCTAGGAGGGCATGTAAGTATCATGGGAGTGGACATCTAGGAGGGCATGTAAGTATCATGGGAGTGGACATCTAGGAGGGCATGTAAGTATCATGGGAGTGGACATCTAGGAGGGCATGTAAGTAGTGCATTTTCTTGTTTATACTTCTAATGTTTAGGTGACACACTAGGAGTGAGTTGGGGGGCATTATTTAAGTTTCGTAGGTTAGTATGGGTATTATATGTGGGGCTGATAGTAACAGGTGGGGTTGGGCCTGGGTTAGGGTGGATGTCACCATCCACTATGAGGTTAGGTAGTAATCTAATAGCAAGTTTCTGGAGTTTTAATAAGAGTGTGGTAGTATTTAGTTCTAGGATTAATATATGAAGCATGGATGGGATGTTGAGTTTTTGTGTTAGAAGAGTTTGTTGAGAAGTGGAGTAGTGGTTGGTTAGAATTATGTGGCTGATTAGCAGTACTGGTTTTGGTTCTAGGGTAGTTGGCACCAGGGAGGTATTGGTATTCATAGGCTGTGAGAAGATAAATAATTATAAGTGGGGGTATTAGGCAGTAAACAGGATTAGAGTTTGAGAATTTTTTAAAAGTATGTGGAGGCATTGTAGGGGTATTTGAATAATGCTTGTTTAAAATAGAGTTGGGGTGTTTATAATTAGCATATAGTGAGAGACTGGAGAGAGTTTGAATAATAGGGCTGGGTCCTGTGAATGATTGGTTAACTCTGATTGATTCTGATGAGTGGGAGTGGTGGCAGATGAGGGGGAGTGGCAAGGTGATAAGTGTAGGACAACTGGGGGTGTGTGGGAATTGGGGGCAGGGTAGGGGAGCGGAGTGAGCCTGCAGAGCGGGTAGAGCCAAAAGAAGAAGAAGATCAAGGAGAACAATCAGTCAGTGGAGTGCTGAAGTCTGAAGGTAAGTGTGATGAGATAGATAAGAAGGTAAGAGGCTTAAAAAATCAGTGGGATTATAGCAGAGAGATACAAGGAAATATTTGTATGGTTATACTGGGAGCACAGTGTGAGAGAGGACAATAACAAAGAGATGACCAAGAACTGTGTTAGGGCGAGTCGTTGAAGAAGAGGCAAAGGGACTTAGAAACTCTAAAGCTAATAGTATGGAGCCACCTAGTGGGCAGGTGGGGCACTTGGATGCACTAATAGTATGGAGCCACCTAGTGGGCAGGTGGGGCACTTGGATGCACTAATAGTATGGAGCTACCTAGAGGACAGTGGGCTACAACTATTGGGGATTCCTATGAAGCAAGGCAGAAAAGCTAAGTCAAAAGAATGAATGAATTTTTGGTAAGCTAAAACAAACTGCGAATTCACTGTTTTTAGATAGAAACCTTTTTTCCAAATCCTCCCTATCTAAATAACCCAGGCATACACCCTTCTCCAATAAATTCATAAAATGCACCTGGGCTTTTTCATATTTTTTACCTTCACATATTTCATAAACGTCCTTCATATTTGGTCTAAGCACATCTTATGATATTGTGACACATTCATTATTACTATTTTGTTACCCTTATCATCTGGTTTAATTATTACTTCCTTTTTGTTGTATAACTCCTGTAACGCTTTCCGTTCCACATATGTCAAATTATATCTTACCTCTCCCTTACGTTTCACATCTTTACATGATATGCAAATAAAAAAGGTTTTCCCATTCGAAGCATCTGAACTGTAGAAATAACTAAAAAATGTTGTCTAATCTTCCGTTTTTAAAATAACTATTAAATCTTGTTTCTTTCTTTGATTTCTAATGTATGTATATCATAGTGTGCCTATAATTAACTTACACACCTTTTTACTGTCATATTCACTGCTTTCTTGTCTTTCTTTTTCCTTTCTTCCAGGCTTAGCAGTTGAAATCGCCTATCCATATTACTTATTATTTGCAGTGCAATAGCTGACTGGTTTTACAAGTAATTTTAGCAATTTCTTAACTTTATGTTTGTGCAAATGTTTACTAGTACTATTCAGTTATAATTGTTCTGTACCTACCCTTTTGAAAACATAAATAAAACATTGTTTTGTTCTAATTTATTAGTAAAATTGCTACTCCCGAGCATGCTTTTTCTGCTAGAACCTGACATGTTTTTGTTTCTATTTTCTGTTCATTTTTCAGTGAAAGGCTTACCCCACATATTTAACAACCTAAAATTCTGTATAGAAATGGCCTCATCCACAGAATACTGAACCACTCTCAGTACTCAGTTAACAATTATTTCTAAGTTTGTTTAAAGGACATACTGATTAAGGTCTTTAACTCATAAACAAAAGCTACAAGTTTGATTTTAACCTTGTTTGTTGGCTAAACTTAAAATAACCCTTTGCGGCTGCTAGGCTAGTATTCACCTATAAACTTAATTTTTTTCATGCCAGAATATTTTTCTGCTACCTTTCGCTATTCTCCATCGTTTAGTAAAGTATACATTCTTTCAATTTTTCCTCCGTTCATGTTTGCTGTCTTTTCCGCAGCTGTTAGCCTGTTATGGCAAGTATCAGATTTATGCTGTTACCCAATATGATATACATTTATTTAGAGATCATCACATATGTGATACATGCTTAACACATTGTTTTATATGCTCTAAAAATGTTTCACATTCTGAACTTGTATGACCCATAGCACCAGATTTGCCTGGGTAGTGTAGCATCTGAGGGTAGATAACTTTCCTCTTTTCTTTTGTAGCTTCCTATATATTGACATCCCTCACCTAGACTAAGCTATTCATTGTTTTATCTATTAAAATTTTGGTACACATATCCTTCGCCTTGAACACCATCCCCACAGCTGATTATCGCTTATTCAGTTCTAAACAACAACATCCTGTATATCTGTAAACTCTACTCACATATACATTACACTCCTCATTCTATCTTCAGGTTTCAACTGAAATATAAAGTCTGTAACCACATTTAGTTCTGGACAATGTACAGTTATGCTTCATCCTAGCATTGGCTTTCACCAGGCCTGTACTTTCCATTTTTGTGGACACTGTTCCACTGCTGTCAAAAGGGTACTTTCAGTACCCATCCCTGGTTCAGGACCATTCACAGTATCTTGCCAGATTTGAATTGCAGTTTTATCACTACTTCTTACAAGTATTAAAGACTAAGAGCTACATGATGGATACAGAGTTTCATTAACATTTTGTCAATAACTTTTGTGATATCAACTTGTCCTTGTCAGAATTCTATATAAGCAAATTATTCCAAATTTCACATACCACTTCCACCATCCATGGCCTGTTTTTCACATGCTTGATCCAAGCACCAGTAACAAATATGAGGGTATTTCCTAGTGTTATGGTCAATAACCCCTACCCATAGAATGGGTATATCCAGTTTCCAGACTGTCACACAGTCACTTCACTACCTAGAATTTCTAATTATGTCTTAAATCATTTTGCATAAAGTGATGTACAAAATACAAACTCTTACCAAGGTACCAAAAACTGGGAACAAGAAGGAAAGGCCAGTCATTGGCTAATTTTCCAGATGAGGTAGCAAGGTTAAACTTAGAAGTTGTTGGTAAGTTATACTCTGTGCTCAGTGACTTCTATCAGCTTCTTTACTGCTTGTTAAGTAAAAACTGGATGAGGAGCCAACTGACCAATCACTGAGGAGCCAACTGACCAATCACTGAGGAGCCAACTGACCAGTCACTGAGGAACCAACTGACCAATCACAGCTCTAGAAAGTTAAATGCCCCAGTCAATGTCAATGCGGTTATTTTCTTTTTGGAAACCTTTCCATTTCAGCAACCTCAGGGATGGTATTTGGTATAGTGGGACATGGCTGTCTCTAAAAAAATGCTTATAGCTGGATTTTTTTTTTCCATTGGGTTGTTTTACTGACTAGTAGTGAATGGAAAACAATCTCCCACTAAGGTGTAACTTGAAAAATCATAGTAACAGTCTTCTAACTTAGAATTGGCCACTTAAACAGATCAAAGCACCCAGGAAATATACAAATCAGAGACATTTTTGATTACATATGCCACTTTCTGAAATTACTGAAGCATGGAAGTTAATGAACTTATAATCACTGCCATAAAATGGACTGGGGAACCTTCCCTGAATAAACGTAAAATGGGCCAGATATAGCTCACTATTCATAAATCAAATTACAGAGCTGTGCACTAATTCACGACGAAGTAAATGGTGTCACACTAAATCAGCTACCAATGACAGCATTTAATTACATAAATGTTGATCATTTGTACTTTTTACTATTATATACAGCTTCTATAAGCAGCCTACTATGCAACACAAGTACGTCTTGCATGCTGGATAGTATACACATTTATAAGGACCATACAGTTAAACAGACTAGTATATTACGTATCTGACTAGGTCTTTCGGTCTATATACTTTCTTAAGAATATTTTGTTTTCCTTATTTTATGACATGCATTATTTTTGCTTAGTAAAATATTAATAAATATGCATTTTGTTTCTCATTGACATAAAACTAATATCATATGATGCAGTCTGCGTTTCCATCTCTATCTCCGGATTATTGGAGTCCTAGACTTTGCACTTTATTTACATATTCAGTCCCTAAAATGGGCATAGGTTACCTGGTGAGTATGCAGCAGAGATCAAACAAAATGAATATGATACATTCCATGGTGATTTATTTATTATACTTAGCATGATGCTAAAATAAATGGGGAGTCAGAAATATAAATTATGACAAAGAAGTAAATGTTAACTTTGGTAACTGCGAAGAAAGATTTAAAATAAATCACTGCTTAAACAAGGAAGGACATGAGCATAAGAATTTAAAGACAAGATCGTATGTGCATTTTGGGGGGTGATGGGGCCACACGACAGCTAGCATTCTAGGCAGACTGATTTATGGAAACCTCTTTCACAAGGAATTCTCATATTTACAATTTTGGGGGTTTACCTTATGTACAAATTTGCTTAGTAAAACTGAACTTTCACTTGTGGGCTCATAGTCTCTATGTATTACACCAAAATGTTGTATTTCCCCCTTTTTATTTTACTGTGTGCATGTATTTTTTTGTTTAGTTTTCATGTGACATTTTAATGTATTTCCTTTATATTATGCTATTTAAATGTTAAAAGCATGTTCACCTTTTGTATATTAAATTAACTATTTATAGTATGATTGTTTTGTGGCTGGAGTTGTACCTGAAAAAAGTCTTTGGACTAGTCCACTCACCTGGTAAAGAAATAAAAATATAAATAAAAGGTATGCCAGCTGAATACTAATCCAAAGCCATGAATAATATCAAGGAACATTAGGTAACACCTAAGATGCCAACACTTTTTCCTGATATGTAATTCTTAAAATCTGCTGCAGTACAAATACAGCAAC
This sequence comes from Protopterus annectens, assembly GCF_019279795.1. Classification (NCBI taxonomy): domain Eukaryota; kingdom Metazoa; phylum Chordata; order Ceratodontiformes; family Protopteridae; genus Protopterus; species Protopterus annectens. Next base: position 506,391,655 of record NC_056742.1, read on the forward strand.
ATCCCCTGCCTTTCCATGCAGAATGAAATACTTTATTGCTCTGAATAGTTTTGTGGATGTGATGAATCTGTCAGCATATAATAATGTTACCTACATCCACAAGCCCCATTATCCCATTTTTGCACATCAGAATATGGGTTATCAAATCAGCATTGACCATCATCTAAAACCAATGTTCACACTGACGCATGGCTACCCCTGCTGCGGTAGTTCCTCCATACCACCCACTCACGCTCACTCACACCGATGGCCAATTTTGGAGTGTCAAATTCACCTACTGCATGTCTTTGGAATGTGGGGAAAAACAGACCACCCAGAAAAAAAACAATGCAAATAGATGCAAAACATGTGAACTCCACACAGAAGGCACCCCAATCAAGAAGTGAACCCCAGAACCTCTGGCTGAGAGGTGTCACCCATGACACATGATTAGCATCCAGAGCTGACAAAATGCCATGAAGCAGCTGCAATACTACATTCCTGAGTTACACTGACCTGATTTAAAACGTTAATAAGCCTAAACTTAATTTCTGTTTTAAAATCTTTAATGATACTGAAGGTGAGGGATTTAATTAATATGCAGCCGTGTCATTTCCTTGCTTGTTGTGTTCTTCAATATTAACTTTTATACACATTGAGATTCAAAAATAAAACTGACCCACTAGAAAAGTTTATGCACAATATTGCCATATTTAGGTATACATAGCTAAAAGGCATTAACCTATTCCAGCAGTTTCTACACTAATTCCTTGTAGTTTGTGAACTTTTCACCTGTTTGATTGCTCTCAGTTGAGTATTTACATCCTGGATTTTATATATGTAGGCGGGCTAATGATGGTCAACATTTACAAACACTGAAAGATCGACTTTGCAAATGTTGACACACTACTACGCATGTGTCAATCAGCAATCTTCACACATACAAACCTATAAAAAGAAAAATGCTTTAAAATAATGTTTTTTGCAGTGGGAACCCCCCTTCACCTCCCACGTGGGGGGCTGAGCACCCTCTACACCCCCTGATAATTATATATATTAACTCTAAGATTGCGCAAGCTCAGGGAAAGGGCATGTTTCCCTACCAAAAGAAATGTACAGTCTTACACATCAGTCCATTTATCTGTTTATTCAATCAATTTTTTTCATCTAAATAGATGTCAATCAAAGATAGCGTTGATCAAATTCAGTGCACCCATAGAAATATAGATAATATAGATAATATATATATATATATATATATATATATATATATATATATATATATATATAAACATAGTGGCTTGTACATATATGTATTTTTTCTTGGAGGAGAATGGAGCCTGTTTCTGTTCCAGTTTACTATGTTTTAATTAACCACAGAAATAAATTTCAAAAATCCCCACGTTATTAATGGCAGTTTATTTTTCTTGCAAAGCTAACGTCACTGACACTGGCTTTAGCTGTTACATATTTATTTTAATATTTCTAATCATGTAGTCATACACTGCATTAATTCCTTCAAAGGGAAATCTGTAACATGATAGAAGAGTTTTGACTTTTGGTTTGCGGTTCCCAGTACAGAACACATTGTTTTCATGGCTGTCTAGTCTGCTGACTTGGTACAGGCCAGTTTATGTTTACTTAAGTCATTCTTTGATCTTCGCATCAGAGCCCAAACAATGCATACAGCAGACTGAAGATGTATATTGTATGGTTTTATTTTATTTTATCTGTTTGCTGTACTGTATGCTTTAAATATGAGACTAGTAAAACCAATTTGCACATACATTTCACTTCACCTGCTGCTCTTATATTCTTTCCCAGCTTTTCCACTAAATGGCACTAATACTCTTAAAATTAAATGTTCACCTTTTCAAGAGGATCTTTTCGTTTGTTTCAGTCATAGATTTAGCTGCTGATGTTTGCAGTCATGTGGGAAGTAAACATGTAGGATTTACTTAAAATTTATTGTCCACACCTTATGCAATTTGTAGAAATCCATGCATTATTCACCACTCATGTCATGACATCCCCATTGAAACTTAATGTAAACATTTGTTCACAACTAGAATTACAGTTTGACAACCTCCTGATGTGTCATCTACATAAGTGGTTGTACTGGTCTGTAGCCAGAAAAACCTGGTGGATCTTACGCTGGACACAACGGCTAACTGGTATAGCCATTTCTATCCTGGAAATAAATCTGTATGATCACTTTAAGCATAACGATTGCACAGCAAGTTTTCATATTGTGAAAAAGGACACTGTTGCTGTGCAGAATAATTATGGATTTTATAATCCAAGCTTGGAGACCACCCAGAGTTCCAGAATTCATGCAGTTCATTGAATTATACTGTATAAAAACTGTGGTGTGCTGAATATGGAGTATCTGTTTTAAGTGGGCATAAGAAAGATGTAATACTCAGCTGTCCTCAGTACTAATTGATTATATTCAATTAAAAGACTTCACAATGTGCTCATTTAAATAAATAGCTAATCAATCAGAAGAATGTTTCAGAATGCATGTTAAATACTTATAAAGTAAATTTAACAAGTATACCGAAGCCTAAAAAAAAATTACTATTGTTAAAAATATCTTATGCTCACAAATAGAGTGCGACCTCTTAAGTTACTGTTCAAAATAAAATGTTTAAGTTTGTGGTGTTAGTTCCTAATTTAAACAATACTATATCACCCTACAGAGGGCATATTGGATTCTTAAGTCCCTAGGAGTACTTTTGTTCATGTATGCTGACATATAGACACTGTTTCCCAGATTTCATTGTCTCCCTCTGTGTAACACAAGCAAATATGGATGTCATGTAAAATGAGCAAATATGGATATATCCTGGCTACAGTCCTTTTAAAACTCATTATACAACCTAACAAAGCCTTTAATTTCTCCAGCTGAAAAATCGTTCTTTGATCAAGACTCTAAGCAGTGGAATTCACTGCATTAGGAATTTAGACCCTCTACCCACCAATGTTTATAACTTTTAACAGCCTTCTTACATTAAGAAATGGTGAGTGTCAGCATACGTTAAACCATAACGTACTTCTACTAACCTTTCTGACTCCTAAATACACCCTACCACCCCTTACTATAGTGTACTATTTATTTATCTATGCATTCATTCACGCTATCATTTTATTTTTGTAAGCAAGGATTAAACAGATATTTAAAATATTTGTCTAATAATATGCTATCACTTCTCAAATGCTGTATTGCTTTTACATTAAGTATATGTGCTCTAACAGCTAATTAACATGAACAGATCTGTACATAGTCTGGACTCACTACAATAAATAAGTAATTCTTTTGAATGTAATTCAAGACATAGGTCTTAAAACGGTCCATTTAGGATTAGCTAACTTGTAAGATTTTTGTGTTAATAGTGGTTACATCATGACATGGCAGTTTAAAATTTTATTTGCAATTACGTGTAAAAATTAATTAAAACAGTGCAGTCCTTTGATTGCAGACTAGAAATCACGCTACCCTGTCTTCTTAAATCAGCTTTCTATGTAGCTAAGAAATTCAAAAATGACATAATCGCATATGTGCTTACATGTGCATGGAATTCTAGCCCAAGTGACTTTTTAGGGGAGGACAAAAACTTTTGAGGTACTTTAAATTTCTTAATAGCAGAATGGCAGAAAAAGATAATAATCCTTCTTACAGCTGCATGACAAAATGAAGCTGAGCCCAACAAAAAATTCAACGTTTTATACCAAATGGATAGCTGCACTGACTCCATAAAAGTAGTCAGAAATGCACATGCTAATGTGCTATAACATGCTAAAAATAATGACATCAGTAAACCAATGCTGGATGCTGTGATAATGCTCGTCAAGCAAATGGAATAAATAGTTCCAACTGCACCTGACAGGAGATGCCATTCATTTGTCTGCACTATGCAGTGAAAGTCTCAAACAGAAAAGATAAAATAGGGAACTATATTAGCGGAACATGTAAAATAATACAAACTATGGTATATGCAGTTTTGCAAGTGGGGATGCTGTAGGCCATGAGAGAGGATGAACTACAAATGTAGCCAGTGGCCAGAAGATGGCTAACATGGCAGAGGACCAGGCAGAAGTTAAGACAGTTGTCAAACCAGGAAATTATAGATAGCTACAGGCTAAACAGAGAGTTGGTGCAGACTGTTTGTGGGATGTCTACATTCCATGGGTAACTATGTAGTCTGCCTAGTAACTCTATCCCACTAGAAACAAGGATGTGCTTATGTCTTGGTATATAAGCCAGTATACAGTGCAACATACCAACACTGCATGAGAGAAAACATACAGGCATCCCAAACAACCATGTGTCACACTTTACAATGGTTCCTGGCAGTCCCAAGTATACCAGCAGAATGACAGACTACCGTGAAACACTTTTATATTATGTCTAGTCTCACTCATAACTTCAATGTCATTGTTTACTCTCGTGTACAGATATCACCCCAACCACCAGAATGACACAGAACTATAGTATGATTGAATGCGGTCGACCTCTCCTAACTTGGGTAGGATGCTCAGAAGGACTCGTCATGCACCTTATAGCATTACAGAAATGTACATGATGCCTTCATATGGAAGAAATTATGTGAATGTATATTGTAGATCTGTCAGCACTGTAGCTGGCACAACTAATGTAATATCTGGTACCTGCATTCCCCATTAATGAAGTTAATTAGCACAGAATGTAATGAAATTACATTATTTGCCAGTAGCAGAGTGAGATACCTCCATTAAGAGGATATTGTCAATGTTACATAGTATTTACAACACGTGGTTCTGCACATGCTCACAGATGTTCTTAATACCAAACACTACATACATCGGTGTCAGCACATGAAGCACTATAGTTATGTGTTTACCAGTCATATGCCCATAGCTGAAGTACACAAAACTCAGAAGGTGGTAATTTCACTACTTTGAAGTTATTCCATTACTGTCTAGAGAGAAATGACAAGTGTTAAGAGGCTAAAACAAGTTCATTCACTAAAATGGGCCCACAGGAAGGCCATGTCATGCTTCATATCTGTGTTGAATATGTGGATCATCTATTGGATCCCTGAAGGGCATTTCCTGTGACTGACAACCGGGAGGAGATCATTCATGATCTGCGAGTGAGGATGGGAATCCACTGGAGGATGATCTATGAGCCTGCAATGAACTGAGCCATAGGAGGAAGGTGAAAGGAATACAATACATAGCAAGTTTACATGCACATTGCATAGTGCAGATATAGTGCTCACATGGGATATTGCAATAATGTAACTAAAATGACTGAGATGATCATACTCTATAAGTCTTTATTGTGCAAATTTTTTCCGGGTCATCTGCTTTTTTGCTTCATAGCTAGCTTGTGTAATGCATTGTTATATATGAAGAGGAGATGCAATCAAAAAAATATGATATATTGCATACCTCTCAGCTGTCCAGAATTTCATAGAATTTCCAAATGTGTACCTCATATTTTTGGTCTTTTCCTCACAAAATGTATAGTTTTCTGGCAAATCACAGAGGACTGAAGTCATTCATAATGATATTTGAACTTCAAATTTTATATCCTTCAAAAAATGCATGTTAATACAAAACATTTTAGCCTAGGAATTTCTAAGTTTGCAAGAGAAAAACCTGTCCCAAATTTTTCACTTTTGTCCCCCTTTATTTTTGGCTTTGTCCAGAATTTTTGTACAAAGAAGTTGAGAGGTACTCCATAATATCTAGGTGGACGACTCTTCATGTTTTGAAAAGCCACATTGATTCAATACTTGTAACTGTGCGATATGAGTAAATTCACTGCAGTCAATGAAAGTGAATGTGGCATTGCTGAAAGATCATGACCTCCATTGCAAACCATAGTCTCCATCACAGTAGATGACCATCCATCAGGTGTAGCCATGGCAATTAATCTAGCTGACCACAGGTCTGTAATCCACATAACACTATTGGTTACTGAATCACTAGAATCTAGTCTGGATTTTTTGGGACTGTTAATTCATTCCATTTTGCAGAACAGTGCATAAGACTCAGTTTTCCAGGATGAGGAACGTGCTGCCCAGACCTGTAATTCAGAATATGTTAGAAAATTATTTAGCCTAACACAGCTGGTCAGCATGTAGCCCATTTGGGACTGGAGTTTCATTATATTGTGCAGGGAAGAACCACATGACACTGTCCATTGGAATAAGATTAAGTAGAGCAAGATGTGTCCATCGTTGAATAGCAACATAGTCACCTTTTCACTATGTGCACTGATGCACTTTTCCACAATATACCTGCCGGATTGTCCCACTGCTGTACATTCCTACATCTAAAGGTATGGGGTCCCCACACCCCAGAATGGAATGGGATCTGTAGAAGAATGTGTTGGGAGATGTGTGTGATGTTGCACTGCATCTACGGACTGTGGTCACTGCTATGACATTGTAGAAACATTGGTTGCCTGTATTATGCTAACATCACCAAGGTGTGTGTAAGTGTAGACTATATAGCATGACGTTACAGTCATAGTAAAGCACTATGAACATTTATAAAACATATCATACTTTGAAATATAAAAATATCTATGTCAGTTCTGCTGGTCTCCCTGATGTAAACAGGTTTTGTATCCTTATATGAGTGTGTTTCTCAATGATTTACTCCATGTAGTGAGGTATACATTGCTAATATTAGATTTATATCACTGAACTGCATACTGAATGCATAGACCCTTGTGTATTATTGAGTTACTTAATAGACATAATGAATGTCACATCATGTGACATAACGGACATAATGAATGTCACATAAAGGATTCCCTGTCAGCAAGTACCTGTAATGCAATATTAGCCATTATCAGCAGGGGTAGACAAAGGTGGAAAAATGTGAACATAGATATATATGCTATGTTTTACACTGTAATGGTATAATATATACCATCCTGTGCATACAGATAACAATTTGTATTATGCATAGATGTTTCCATAACTATGTAAGGTCAGTCACACAGAGATACAATGGGACATGCTTCTATGGTTAGCAGACAGCACACACACACACACACACACACACACACACACACACACACACACACACACACACACACACACACACACACACACACACACACACACACACACACACACACACACACACACACACACACACACACACACACACACTCATATATGTCTGTGTGTGTGTGTGTGTGTGTGTGTGTATTTATATATATATATATAAATATGGGTTGACTTCATGCCATCGAAATCCCACATTATCGAATCCCACATCACTGGGACAAAATCAAGGAAAACGCACTTCGTTGAAAGACCAGACCAGTGAATCTATTCCCAGTGTAACTAATCACTCATACCACAAGTCACAAACATGAAACCGCACCATTCCCAACCCACCCAGGTGGGGGGCTGAACCCCCTACACCCCCCCTAACTAAATATACAAACTCTGAGATCACATTACAGTTGGGAAAAGGGCAAAGTTCACTTTGTTGGCCAACAGATTACTTATGCTTTCGTCTTGACGATGTGGGATTTGATAATGCGGGATTTTGACATTTTCAGGTAGACCCATTTATAATATAAATATATATATATATATATATATATATATATATATATATATATATATATATATATATATATATATATATATGTATATAGAGTTGTGGTATTGTATGAGGAAGTCGGGAGTGGCAGAGAAGTACGTAAGAGTGGTACAGGATATGTACGAGGGTAGTGTGACAGTGGTGAGGACTGCAGTGGGAGTGACAGATCCATTTAAGGTGGAGGTGGGATTACATCAAGGGTCAGCTCTGAGTCCTTTCTTATTTGCAGTGGTGATGGACAGGTTGACAGATGAGATCAGACAGGAGGCCCCGTGGACTATGATGTTTGCAGATGACATTGTGATCTGTAGTGAGAGTAGGAATCAGGTTGAGGAGACTCTGGAGAGGTGGAGATATGCTCTAGAGAGCAGAGGAATGAGGGTCAGCAGGGCTAAGACAGAATATATGTGTGTAAATGAGAGGGAGGGTAGAGGAATGGTGAGGATGCAGGGAGTAGAGTTGGTAAAGGTGGATGAGTTTAAGTACTTGGGATCAACAGTTCAGAGTAATGGTGAATGTGGAAGAGAGGTGAAGAAGAGAGTACAGGCAGGGTGGAATGGGTGGAGAAGAGTGTCAGGAGTGATTTGTGACAGACGGGTATCAGTAAGAGTGAAAGGGAAGGTCTACAAGAGTGTAGTGAGACCAGCTATGTTATATGGGTTGGAGACAGTGGCATTGACAAAAGGCAGGAGTCAGAGCTGGATGTGGCAGAGTTAAAGATGTTAAGATTTGCAATCGGTGTGACTAGGATGGATAGGATTAGGAATCAGTATATTAGAGGGTCAGCTCATGTTGGACAGTTTGGAGACAAAGCAAGAGAGATGAGATTGCGTTGGTTTGGACATGTGCTGAGGAGGGATGATGGGTATATTGGGAAAAAGATGCTAAGGATGGAGCTGCCAGGTAAGAGGAATAGAGGAAGACCTAAGATAAGGTTTATGGACGTGGTGAGAGAGGACATGCAGGTGGTTGGTGTGACAGAGCAAGATGCAGAGGATAGGAAGAAATGGAAAGAGATGATCCGCTGTGGCGACCCCTAACGGGAAAGGCCGAAAGAGAATGATGAATGATGATGATATATATATATATATATATATATATATATATATATATATATATATATATATATTTATATATATATATAAAATCACTTGTATATATTGCAATATCTTTGTAAGCAGTTATATACCCGCATACCCACTTCTGTGGGGTCTGCATTTCACTGTACAAGGCAACCATATAGTAGAGTAGTGGAGTGCTCCATCTTTGGGAGGGTCCCAACCCTCCAGATTGCAGGAGATCTTGCCCATAGAGCTATAAGCACCCCGACAACCAGGGAGTGGAGTGAATATGTTGGAGCCACCATACTGTTACCATCTGGTATCTACATTGTATTTCTATTTTATTTTATTTTATTTCACATTTGTTAACCAGGATAATCCAACTGGGAAGAATTCCTTTTCAGCAGAGGCCCCAGGGAGAATATCTCCACAATAAATACAGTAGATGAGCATAGATACAATAGTACAGTAATGGACATGAGTTAAACATTACAGATAGAGTAGAATATGTATATAAACAATAAATTGGTTAGATTGTAAATAACATAATACATTCCAAATGGATAGGCAATAAAAACCTAATATAAAAAAGCAAGGAAAATTAAGTTAGGGACAATTGTACAATATTGTCCTTAATACATTCCCTGACATTCCAAGCTTATGTCACAAGATGATTATATAAGAATATCATAAGTGAGCATCCATACCATATTAGTTTTATTTTATGTATTTGTTAAGTGAGTAAGCCCACTGGATACAAATGTCTGTTTTCAGGAGTGACCTAGGAGCACTGTCTAATTAACCAAATTGTAGAGAGATGCACAGTAGACAAATGGTGGTGGTCAGATTCAAACCTTGTTTCCTGGACTACATGAAGCAGCTCATTAACAACTCCTAGCCTTAACTGTCTGTGCTCATTGTTAGATCGTTGTCATGATGCACCCCTCAATTGTCTGTCCACCTTACAATGCAGTAGATACCTTCATATAATTGTCCAGTATCACCACCTGTGCTTCTGACCAGAGCACACCCTTCTGCCATGTCCCTACTCCTTCTCCTGGAAAAGTTCAGCAGACAGTGTTTTACTATTCCTCCACCTGTCATTGAAACCTCAGGTGCTCATGCTACTCAGCAAACCTAGATCATCTGAGCTTCATTCAGGTATTACCTGTCCACACCACAAAACCTACATTTAATATTTGTACCATTCAAGAACAGGAGAGGAAAATAAAGTGCCACAAATAATGAAAAGTTACATAATTAATATAAGCCTATAAAAGCGCAGTCAGTGTTAGCATAAGGAGAGAAGGTGACAAGTATTGTTCCACAGGGATCAATTGTCGATGCAGCCCTTTCTGTTGTGTTTATCTTTGACACCCCCCCCCCAAACTGAGCATTGAAAATCAAGTTACTCTCCTTACATGTAACAACAAACTTTGTAGGTAGTAACTGATGTAGAAGAAAGCTTGATGAAGGAACAAAAACAGGCTGCAGGCATAGTCCAAGGGGTGGCACCTCTGCTACACCCCTTCCACTTGTATGGTGATTCCCCTAGTTTAGGACCCCCATCAGGGGTTGTAGACTCTTTATGGGATGCATAACCTCTAAAGCTCAGAAAATAAAATAAAAATAAAATAACAGGACCTGGTATTTATTATTACAGAAAGCACAAATCGCTAGACTGTGTGCGACAGACAGATGTCATGGCAAACCAAATTCTACACCTTGCTTACAGAAAGCACAAATCGCTAGACTGTGTGCGACAGACAGATGTCATGGCAAACCAAATTCTACACCTTGTTGCTTCCTGATATTTAAACTTCTGGTGACTGGTCTGGCCCTTGTATGACTTTAGCAAGAAAGTTAGGTACAGTTCAGAATCCCTTGCACAGAATTAGGGATTACACTGCTGAAGGTAATACAGTGAAAGGTATATATAATCTTGTGGGGTAAATAGTCAATAAAATGATTATAACTGCTGGTGGGAGAAGAGATGCTCATGGTTGGTGTAAGAACATCGATAGTTCAGAAAGATGATGTCATTTTTGTGAAAAGAAGATATTTAGGGGACAGAATGTGGATATATATTGCATTAGTGGGGGCTTTTGATAGGATTTAACCAAACTAAAAGAACTGTTAGGTGGACGTGGCATGATTTCCAGATTAAAGAATCCAACTCAGCCAAGACTCTGCAAACCATTTCTTCTAACAGGGAAAGACAAAATGGAACATCTAGACCAAGAAGAAACCTGCCATGAGCTACCTGTAACAGCTGGGTAGACCATACTAACGTCTTCTTGCAGCTTATTTGTTTGGTGATACTATATAAAATATATTGCATCTTGCCTCTTTTTTATTTAGTAAAGCCTTATTCTCTTTAACGTAGTCATTTGATAATGTACTAATAAACAGATTCTTGACCACTCACAGATGCAAGACCATCTTCTTGACTGTAACACTTGACAAGCTGCAAAACAATGGCTTTATTTTACATTTGTAAATTCAACAGGTTCGGCAGCTGTGCTCCGTCAGATGATCATGCCATGATCTGTATCTCCAGCTATGAAGCTAGGAAGCACTGCACATTATAATCCAGGCAACTCAAGTTTGAAACCAAGCAGCAGAATAAAAACACTTATTCCATCAACATTTCAGACACTTTTTAAATCAGATGAGGGAAGAGCTTTATTGAGTGTTTCATATTTGCTGTTTATATAACTTTAACATTTCTCTTGTAAAAAAAGCATCCTCTTCCAGTATAAAATGTTAAACCTTTAAAAGAGCATATCTCATATCATTACTTATTTATGTGGCATACCATTATGATTTTTTTTTTGTTAAATGATAGTTGTCTGCATATGACTTGGCTTATTCTAACTCAGTTGATAAATACATTAGATAAGTAAAACGTTCTAAAAATAAGTGCTAGTCCTTGAGTATATTATAAGTCAGCAGTAATGGAAACAGTGCTGTGGAAAAATGGAGGATTAAATTTGGTATTTATGCCAGTGAAGAATGCATGAACAACTAAGACAAGTGGAGTGTAACTTGCATTCATAGTGCTGTTTCAGGCCATTCAATGCATTTTGTGTTAAGAGAATACAAGACAATAAAAAGAATCAGCCTGTCTGTGTGTTTATATCTTCTGAGACATTTGTTCTGACGCTGTGTAAACATGCTGTGAAAATAATACTAGTTTAAGCTCAAGCAGTCCATAACAGTATTTTGACAAAAGCAACATTAATTTCTGTTTTGTTTAGTAAGTTCAGCAAATGTCTCCTTAAACTTATCAGCGCTATAGTTCACCAGTGCCAGGCCCTTCACTGTAGCAGGCTCCCCATCCGTGTGAAACAGAGTTCCCACCTATCCCTATTTAAGCGCAATTTGGACCTATAGATGGGTGACTGAAAATTTACCCCAATCTGTTTCCTATGTCTCTGATGGACAGAGGCAATCAGTAAATCATCCCCTATAAATCAAATTTATAGGTCAGATTTGGGTTGTACGGTTAGGCTTTTAAGGGTCATAGTGGTCCAAGAGGTTGTTAGCCTAGTATACACTTGTGAACCTATGAAGTTTTGTTAGGGAAGCTAAAATGGCCATCAGCCCATCCTCCCTTTATAAAATATGTCTGAAATTAGACACATGCCATTTATCAGTATCAATTGTTGAAAGCAATGTCGATAGGCAACATGGCATCTCTGTTTTTAATATCTTATAGCTCCAGGTTCCAATGTTCATTCTTGGCCTCTGGTTACTATTACTGTGGAGTTTTACGTGTTTTTTTCTGTGTCTGCGTACTCCAGTTTCTCAACACCTTCGAAAAAAAAAAAGATACTTGTTGAGTGGCTTCACTAAACTGTCTGTATATACTGCATTTATCTCTGCTTTTGTATCCTGCACTATGGCTTAAAGGGGTCTGAGTTACACTGGTTCACTTACTTGGTTAACAAATGAATAAAGAGAGTTAAATGCAACCAATGTAGGGTAATAATAGTCCATGTTTAATAAAATAAACTATCAATGTCATTTCAGTGATAATCTTCAACTTTAGCCTGGTTGGCACTCTGAATTCAATCCATGTATCTGCTGCTGTGGTGACTATGGAATAAGCTGTGCTAATCTAAACCCTCTGGTCATTTTGCAATTTCTTAAGTGTGTTCACCTGATGCAGTGTCAGCATCATTGTTTGCTTGCTCTCCTTTCTAGTGTGGGCTTGTATTTTATGTTTTATGTGTCACTCCAAGATCTCAGTGTTTTGAGCAAAGAGCAGTGCATTATTATCTGTCCTACTTAAAGTGATCAGGATTTTGATATAGAATAATAAAGTAAGGGGGGTTATGAGTTTGAAACACTGGAAGCCTGGCTCTGTAGTGCCAAAAGATGGAGCCCAGACTGTGACCCAGGTGACTGGGGTCTGATTAGTGTCCCTGGCACTGGAAAAGCCAGGCACTAAGCGAAGAGGAAGACCAAAGGGCCATGGTATGTTTCACTGTCCCAGGGGATGGTATAGTTTTATGCACTCACAGGATGACAGGGCATCATGTTTTCTTTCTGGTAGAGACAGAAGAGACTCTACTGTTTGTGCTGTGAGGGGAGAGGTAGGCATACTTGTACAGGACACCCATTGAGGATACAAGGAGATGTCCTCCACCATAAGTCTGTTGTACATTCCCAACACAGCACCTTATCAAAGTGCATGCATTGCTAGGGCCAGAGAAAGAAAAAATATCTCAAACTACCCCTATGACCTCATGGATGATGTCAGATCTCAGATAGTGAGGGGAACCAGTGGTATAATAACCCAGGAGAGGGTCTGATGGTTGGCAGCAGGGACAAAGGGAGAAAAACATTTTTTAAAGATTTAGGCAGATAAGATTTGAATGAAGCTGTTATTAGCTTTGTATGTGTTTAGAACTTCTTTCTTTGCTTTCAGGCAAGTACTAACTTTATGCAGATGTGGTCATGCATGTCTCCAGGAGATTTAAACATCCATAGAATGGATACAAAATGGCAAACAGTAGCATCATTTTACAAACACAATAATGCACTAAACAAAGGCATATCAATATCTGACTGATGTACTACATATGTTCTTTATTTGTGATAATATTCCCTGCTACTGCTATAGTTGAATGAAATATCACTATATGATTTCATATTTTTTCTGTTGATCCAAGGTGCACTGGGAACAGTAAGTACCAGATGGTATGTCATCAACCATAAATGTCTAAGGTACTAATACAGTTATCATCATCATGAAACCCTCTGATAAAGCCTATTGTGACATACAATTAATTATACAATCAGTATGCAAATGTAAATGATCAGACTGGCTGCTGAACCACATATAATTATGTTGCTAACACTGTCAGTATGGCTTAAATCAGCCATCGAATATGCAGTGGTATTATTATGACTGAAGTGCTATATACTTAGAATAACGAAGTGTAAAGTGAGATGTTATGGAGAAAGTGACATTTAAAATCCTTAGCTTAGTCTTTTGATTCATGCAGCCACATAAATCGTGTTTTGCGTAATGATTCACCACCTTATACCTTAGCGCTTACTAACTCACATGTGAGATGCATGAACAAAGGTGATGAGAACATAACAAGATCCCGCAAGCAAATTATGATGCCTGCTTAATATTGCCTATATAAAGAAAACTCACACATCACTGGCTTGTACTAACTAGGTTTCTAAGAAAGCTGCAGCAGTTTCTTTGAGATGATAAGAGGATTTTCTGTTGCTGTCAGATCAATAATGGTATACGTAAAACATACTTTTCAACTTCTTTGGCCAAGTATTCTGGACAAAGCAAAAAGTAGCATGTGGGAGCAAAGGCTCTAAATCAGGGACAAATCCGGGACAATTTGGAAATATTACTATAATTCACTTAGATCATTAATACAACAAGATATTTTGCATCAACGTGCATTTTCTGTACCAGCAAGATATTTTGCATCAATATGTATTTTCTGAAGAATAAGACATACCAAACTCTAATATCTGGAATTACTGCCTGACTTTAATCCTCTGTGATTAGACACGTCAATCTATTGACAGCTGTTTCTTTGACTGCTGATAAGTCAAACATAATTCTGCCAAAACAATTTGGACAATCATAGGTTTGTAGGTGAGTACTAGGCTAATAGCCCTGGAGTCAACACAAGCCTAACCCAAGAATATTCCCAGTCGTTCTGTTGCCAGATGTTAGTTGCTTGTGCCCCTATTGAGCAAGGCTGTTGAAGTGATCCCCGGGGTGAATTTTCTGTTACCCATCCACTCATCAAGATTTTTCTTGAAAAGGGCTAGTGAAGTGCTCGGCTTGACATGAATGGGGAGTTTATTCCAGACTATGGGAAGTGTCTGGGTTAGGAACCTGTCCCTCCACCAGCTTCTGTTTATTGTGGTGATGAGGTTGAGGTCTTTGGAGTGTGTGGTGTGGAGGGATTGAAACTTTTTCAGATGAAGCACATCTAGCAACACTGGATTAGACATGCCTTTCTATGCCAAGCAGAGATCGCCTCTAAGTAGGCAATATGAGATGAGTATAGCTGGAGTTTTTGAGTCTGTCTGCATAGGGCATGTGTTTTAGTCCTAAGATCCTCTTTGTTAGTAATTTTTGTGGTCTCTTCAGTTGTTACAGGTGTCTAATGAGGTACATGTCAAATGGGGTATTGTACTCCATAATGGGTCTAATGAGGGATGAGTAGAGAGGGATTATGACTTCTATCTTCCTGAATGAGAAACCTTTTGTAATGAAGTGTGCTACATAGAAGGACTTTCTAACTACAGTGGCAATGTGGTTGTCGAAGGAGAGGTTGCTATCTACTTGTGTCCCTAGATATCTTATCACACAATGGGAGTTGAGAGGGTACTGTCAATGTGGTAGTTCGTGGGCACCATGTTTTTCCCAAAGGGGATGACAATGCACTTTTCAGCATTGAGCTTAAGACCATGGTTCTGGCACCAGTCGTTGGTGTCTGTGAGGCCTTTTTGTAGGATGTCTACGTCAGCTTCAGAATCAATAATAGCTCCCAGTTTGCAGTCATCTGTAAATCTGGTCAACCAGAGTCCTTTGGTGTTGGCCTGAACATCAGAGAAGTAGATACCAAACAGGAGAGGACACAGGACAGATCCCTGTGGGACTCCACTTGTAACTGCCTGGTAGTCAGATTTGGAGTCCGCTACTTTCACCATGTGGGTTCTGTCCATGAGCCAGTTGGCAACCCATCTTATGATGTAGGGGTTAGTGCCTAGGTTAGTGAGTCTGTCAATGATCCTTGAGTAGGGGATGGTGTTGAAGGCCTTGGCCAGATCAAGGTAGGCTGTATGGACTACCTTGCCTTCATCGACTGCTCTGGTGACAGATTTGAAAAAGTCTATCAGGTTGAGCATACATGATATGCTCTTCTCAAACCCAAACTGTGAGGGGTCCAGAGTCTGAAGGTTCCCTATATCCCTATTTATGAGGTCTATAATGATGCGCTCCATGGCCTTACAGATCAGGCTCATCAGGCAGATGGGAAGGTAGTTTCCTGGGTCAGTAGTCGTTCCCCCCTTTGTGGAGTGGAATGACTGTAGTGGTGCACCATTTGGTGGGAACAAAACCTGATGTGAGGCTGTGGTTGAACAGGGCACTCAGGTGTGGTGCCAGTTCTCTTTGTAATTCATGTAGAACACAGCCAGGTATGTTATCAGGTCCAATGGAAGCTGTAATTTTGGCTTTGGATAGTGTGACTTCTACCTGTGCAGTGCACTTGAGTGTGCAGCCTGTAACAGTAAATGCAGTAGAAAAAATCCTCAATTTTTTATTTTTTGCAGGGCAGTAAGCCCTCCTGCAGCCCCAAAATTCAATATACCTTTTCTGAAGTTGCAGAACACTGACAAAAAGAACAAAACTCCACTATAGTCTAAAGGTGTTTCAACACAATTTTTCTAATTTATCATTAGTCAAGAAAATGGTTATCAATAGATTGATTGCTTCCCTTAGTGACTTACTAGTAAATCAAAACGTTTTACCTGTGACAAGGCAAAGATATGAATCAAAATTAGGAACATTATGCAAACTAAAGGACGTTTGAGTATAATGAATAAAATGTCTTCGATTTCTACTGTTTGCGTAAGTAAGTTGTAATAAGGATTTTATTTTACTTCTTGTTAATAATATAACAAGCATTGCACAGAAGTTCATTTTAAAGGGGTTACAAAACATAGGATTCTAGCATGAAGCTTGTTATTCACTCATAAAATGAAATCACTGTTGTACATTTTCAGAAAAAAGTAAAATGTTTCATCACTGAATTTCTTTTGTGTGTGCTTATTCCTGCCATGCCTGCTGACCATTAACCTCCCACCATGAGCCTAGAAAATTATTTCACCCACATAATTAATCCCAAGTGAGGACAGGAGCTAGGTGTAGGGGCCTTATACATGCAGTCATGGCAGAGATTACTGCCTTCTCTGGCAGCATAACAGTGATGGGATTTATTTATTTATTTAACATTTTCTCACCAGGTAAATGGAATGGTCTGAAGACCTTTCTCAGTCACAACCTGGCCCAAAATGGCCAAAACAAGATACATGCATTAAAAACATGACAATCAATTACCAAATATGTTGAAGAACCAGGAAAGTACAGAGGGAAAGTGTAAGAATAAAACTTTATAATTATTGTAAATGATATATGCAATATATAATGTATAGTAACATGATTAAGAGCCTTACCACTGTATAGGCATTTGATAAGCACACAACATCATTATGTCCCTATCTCTACCGCCTTGGCAGATGATGTGAGAACCTGTATCAAAGCTGGAACATCCCATTCCGTACGTGTATGGTCACAGACACACATGAAAATACCTCTCGACTGTCCAGAATTATTTTCAGTATAAACAAATGCAAATATTTTATCTCAGATATTCCATAATCAATTCATTATTTAGTTCTTCTGGTTAATTATGACTTCAGAACCATTTCAAGGTGCACAACTGAGGTGCCACTTCAGTTTGGTTTTAATGTTTATTTGAAATAATTTTTTAACCCCCATTAAGGCTGCCGTGGTATTTAAATTTATCAGGGATGAAACTGAAAATCATGACGAAAAGTAATGTGGACACGTGGCAAACATGGACTTTACAAAGAAGTAACACAGCTCTCAACAGGACTGGGGGTCCAGCACAATGATGTAGCACTTAACTTAGCCCTGTACCATCCCACATGTACATTTAATCAAATAAAATTACTGCAAGTCAGATTTTAGGAATATCGTATGCAACTGTGAGTTATTTTTGGAAGTCATTAAATGTATTATATCACTAGAACAACAATGTGTTCATAATGCAACAAAAATGTTATAAATTACCATAGTACTTTAGAAAGGAGCTTTCCAGGGGTGGTGACACAATTCAGAAAAAATAGTTTTATATACAAATAAAAAAAAATACCTCACATGGGATCATTTTTTTATTTATTTAACATTTGTTTACAAGGAAAGCCCAACTTGGAATGAGCCAGTTTTCAGTGGAGACCCAGGGAGAAATGCTCCAGACATGTCTTTGTAATGAGGGAGAAAAACAGTGCTCCCAGAGAAAACCCACACGAACACAGGCAGGACATGCAGACTCCACATACAACACACCACAGCCAAGAATTAAACTGGAGCACATCTTGCTGTGAGGTGACAACACTACTGCTGCACCATTGTGCCATCCAAATGCTCATTTGAATAAGACAAACAGCTGATTTCTATGCAGTTCAGATGTAACCAAATAGTATGATTGATGGGTATTCAATTTAATGATATTTATTTATCTCCATTTAGTAACTGGGAATAGTTAAATTGAGCAAAATCCCACTTTTAGTGAAGGCCATGGATGAAAAGCTCCATAGTTGTATAGCAGAGATAACAAAACATCCACTGTCCGTAGACATTCATGAATGCATACTCCAAATAATTATAAAGTATATATGTATACAATTGAAAACAGCAGCAATGATGCTTACAAATAAATACATCAACAGTAGATGTTGACATTTAAATAAAAGGTTAATAATATAGATGGTATACTGGTCAAAGGAGGAAGAAGACAGCAAGAAACTATGATGGACAAGGTTGGAGACAGGATGGATGGAGATGAAATTCAGGTACAAGGACAGCTCCAGACAGATAATAGGTAGAATTTCAAATTGTACAATAATGTTTTGTTGAAGACATGTGGTACATTATTCTGCCTATGTCTGTTTTAAAATCATAACCTTCTCAAAATAAAGTCAATTTTCTATCATAAAACTGCAGATTTCAAGCCAGTAGCCTGGCTGTGTGATGTTCAGCAGGGTTGTTAAAACGTGTATTCATAATACCCCAACATAATCCTGTATAGGAATTCTAAATGATTGTTTAGCTCCTCAGTACATGCTAGAATGGAGGTGCAAAAATGTACATATATAACAGTGCGTGGGCAGGATAATGACTAGTATTAAAATATTTATTAATAAGAATATCACCACTTGTAACATATCTATAAACAGAGCTAATCTCCAGGAGGGAATGGTCCTGCTCACCACACCTGATACAGGTGGCCGTTCACATCTTACACAGTCACTATAGACGTCGAACTCTAAAATGCTTTTGTCAGTAGAGTAAGAAATATTCCACTCATAACAGAGATGCTTAAATAACAAAATATCACATTTCACTCATTGCAGAGATACTTAAAATATCACATTTCAAAGTATTACCATACATAAAAATATGTAAGGTGAGTTTCTGAAAGAATATGTTATACTCAGTAATGCAATAAATGCAACCTGCATCTATATGACTAAAAACACCCAGCAACAGGCCAACAGGTAAAACCTGTATGAGTTTAAAATATGGCTATGGTTACTATAATCCAAACTGAGGCTGACATCACTCAACTCTAACAAGGTGCCTCAGCATTACTAGTATTTTATACATTCCAGAATGCACTTCCACTGTTATCAGCAAAATAGTGTCTCCGGATTAGTTGTATTTCAATGATTTAATTAGAACTTTAAAGAAAGATGGTAATGTTCCAAGATGGCTGACCCATAGCAGCTTTGAAGAACTCTGCAGAGAGCAGCTGAAATTTAAAGGAAAGTGGGAAATATCATCAAGAATTTCAATATTTTATTAGTTTATTTTATCACCTCCCTGGGATTTATCAAAACATTTTAAAGTAAATCAGACATTTTCCTGTCAGAAATGTCTTTCCTCATTCTACCACAGAAGACAATGATTAAAATACGTTCCTCAAAAAAAAATCACATGCTGAGATGTTTCAAAGAAAATATTTCCAAGAAATGTTGAAATCTATTCAAGAACTTACATAGAAAATTGAAGATTTCCAGGATAAATTAGAAAACATACAAGATAATAGCATTAAACAAATTGAACTTTTGAAGACCTTGATTCAAGGACAGAATTCTCAAATGGTTACTATTATTTATGGAATATTAAAAGAGGAGGCAACACAAACTGAGTTCTTTTTAAAACTGAATACATGGTTATTAAACAAGCTGGAGGACCTGGAAAATAAAGAGAGAAGGTGCAATATAAGGATTTTTGGTCTACTTGAAAAGACTGAAGGTGAATTCATGGTTGATTTTTTTGTCATCCTGGATCCCAACATTTTTAAACCCCCAAGAATGACTTTTTTTAAGATATCTATCTATCTATCTATATATATATATATATATATATATATATATATATATATATATATATATATATATATATATATATATATATATTCACTTTATAACCTCGAAATGCTGAAATATCGAATTTCAGTATCTCAAGACTATAAAACCGAATCCACAAAACACCGACAAACAAAAACCGCAAAACCACATAACCGAAAACACTGCACACACTACACTAAACATACAACACAAGACCCACATCACAGCATAAAAAAAACACACATACACAACTCACACACACATAAGCCCCCCTGCACCCCCCACACCCCCCCTACTTATATATACTAACTCCGAGATCGCACAAACACAACACAAAAGCTCACTCACACACGCACATTCTCCAGTCCCTCACACACAGTGTAACTCCCACTCAAAACCCTTACAAAACACTCACTTACCTGACATAACACCAACATCCACACACGGCATCGTGCACAACCAAAACACAAACCCGGACATTACGTAGCGCAACTTCATAACGCGAATTCGACATATATTCGACATATGTGAAATTCGCAATTATGAACGTTCACTATTTCAAACATTCGACTTTATAGCTTCGAGATACTGAAATTCGACATTTCAGTATTTCGATGTTATAAAGTGAACCCATATATATATGGGTCTAGGACACATGCTCGACTAGCATATGTCCGAATCACAAAACATCAAACACACATACATGGAAGTGCTTAACATCGAAAAGTGCTTATGTGTATGTGTAGTTAAAAAAAAAATCTACGTTTCTGTAGGGGGGGGCTTCAGCCCCCTGCACCCTCCACACCCCCTACTTTATTATTCTCACTCCGAGATCGCACTACACTGGGGAAAAGTGAATTTTCCATTACCTGCACTGTAGGCCGATCTACGAAACAGGCACACATACATGGAAGCACTTGTTGATGTTAAGTGCTTTCGTGTATGTGTGTTCGATGTTTTGTGATTTGGACATATGCTAGTCGAGCATGTCCGGATCCCATATATATATATATATATATATATATATATATATATATATATATATATATATATATAGATATATATATAGATATATATATATAAATATCAAGAGAGAGAGAGAGAGTGTTCATTGAGCTATAGGTAACCTAACCTCTGCAAATTCTTCTTCTCCACCAAGATCTGCTGTGGTTCAGTTATCCTTTCTAGATAAAGGCCCAGTTTCAAAAGACTTGCTCTCATTGTAAGTGACCAGTTATGATGAGTGAAGGGTGAGACCAGGTATTTGATATCTAGTCCCTGCAGTAGGCCTGTTTATAAACAGGCCATACAGCAAAGTGAGTCACTTACAGTGACAGCAAGTCCTTCAGAATTGGGGCATACATATATTGAGAGCAAATCTTTTAGAGTCTGGCCCAAAGTGTTGGTCCTGAGGACAAATTGAACAAAACTGACTGTAAAAATGGATCAGAGTATAATCAGATTCCACAATGACTATGTCACAAAAACACTTTGAAAGAGAAGAAAATGTTGGCCATTAATCAAACTGATGAAACAAAATAACGTTCAAATCCAAATATTTTACCCTGTAAGTCTTCAAATGTCTTTACAAACTGGACCTAGAATTTTAAGGCATTAGAAGAAGCTACAGTCTTTGTATAAAATAACATTATTCCTATGATAGACGACATGAACTGGTCAGTGATATGTTTGAAAAGAGCTGCTAAAAAACTCACTTGGTCTGAAGTTAATAACAAGAAATAGAAAATAAATTCATCACCCTTTGTCTATCCTAAAGGTGAAAGGAATTCCTGACTTTTTATCTTTTGAGTGAAAGGGGATCTACTAATATTACAATTGTTAAACGTTTTTAGGCAATCAGTATTTGTCTGACCGATAAATTCATGTTTATGTAAATTAAGTATGCAAACAATAACACATATTTATATTTTATTGCATGAAAATAAAAGGTAAAATAAGCATAGTCCATAAATTACATTTGTAATATTGGCTTAATATAGATGTATTGTGGTCTGCTTAAACATGTATAAAATGTGTCTGGAAAACACGAAGTGATGCAATGAGCTAATCCAACATTTCAAATAAGAAAATGAAACCTGTCTTCAAAATGAATGTATGCTCTGTGTTATATAAATATAAATTGCTTAGTTTTAAATGATTTTTGCTTAATTATTGATTTTAAAGCTGCTGGCTAATGCTTTAAATGTGTATTATAGATTTTTTTTTTTGAGCTGGTGCTTGTTTGATATCCATGTTTCATTACTTAACAACAGTAGATATGTCCTCCAATGACTTACATTTATTTTATGTTGTGAAAAGTCATGTGAACATAATGTTCCACTTAACTGGACTACTAAACTGTCAGCTTCATAACGGAATTCTGTCTTCTGCTTCCTGCCTGGGAGCTTATGACTATTCAGTTAAATCCTATTGAGATATGCTCACATAGACATGGTGAAGGTTTCACAGGCTCATACAATTGTTTATGCTGTTAGCCAAACAACTTTCCAATATTCAGTCATAAACACTAACATAATTAACTGTCATAATAGTTATTTTATTAATGGCGTCTGATGAAGCAATTTAATTGTGAAAGCACTTACTACTGTTTTACTAATTCCAATTAAATATTTTTAGCCCGTGGCTGTGTGTTCTGCTGTGATGTCTGGAATTTATCAATTACTGTTGTGCTCTACATCAGATTTATCCAGGTACTTTGCTTGTTTTTCTATGAAAATCTAAATTTGTTGAAGCTTCATTTTTTAGATAAATTATTTGACTGGGATACTGATAGGTGGATATCCTTCGAGGCAATTTGAAATGCTGAAGATGTTTGTCAATATGCTCAGTATAAAGCACAAGACACTCTTCATAATAAATAAACTAATAAGCTTATAAAAATAAAAGTACAGTCTCTGCCCAGTTTGTCAGAAATACATAGCAAACTGAGTAATGGACAGAATTAATTCAGAAAACATGAGATGTGTGCTAAATGTAGAAAACAATACGGAAGGAGTGAAACACACAGGAAGTGCAGAACTGACTTATAGAACAAAGAAGGAAAAATGACGTAACTGGAGCAGGCAGACAGCATAGTGATAATTACAAACTACCTCTGAATTCTTCCTAATCTGTGACATCAAATTGTGATGGTTTACATTTGAAAGTAGACAAGGGGTAGCCTGTGGGAATTGGTGAAACAATTTAATAGCATCAGTATTAAACTGTCATGTTTGTCAGTTTTTATAAACACTTAGGGGACATCTAACAAGAATTCAATGCACTTTTTTAATTTCTAATGCAATGTATTATGACCCTTACTAAGTTCCCATGAGTTTTACGCCACACAAGATGATATAAATGCGGTTGTCACATGTACTGCTCTCTAAAGATAAAGAAGGAAGGAATTCTGCAACTTTGCATCCTGGGTAGTATCAACCCTGCATTATTCTCCGTGTGCATTATTCTCCGTGTAGTTTAACTGAATGCATATTGCATGTGTTCATAAACTTCATTAAAAGCAACTCCAACGTATAGCAATGAGGTACCATTTCAAAAGAGAGACCCATTAGTTATAAAAATGGTACACCATCTTAACCTATCTGGATTAATGCCTTTATAGCTATGATAGTTTAGAGGGTGACTACTGTGACTATAGTGTACAGGGTCTTGGGTTTGAGCCTTGCAGAGGCAGTTTATTTTTGGTTGGGAGGGTGGCCTAATGGTTAAGGTGTTTGCCTTGCAAGTGCAGGATTTGAGTCTCACAAGGGATAATTGGCTAGGCTTAAAATGGCTCTCAAGAGCAGTTAGCTTAGTACTAATCTATGAACCTATAGTAAAAAGAAATCTGTTTAAATCAAGATTAAAGAATAGATCATTTCCAAGATTCACCATTTTAGAGAGAAGTCAGCTCAATGTTTACTACTTGAGACAAAGAGAATTTAATCATGTTAAGCCACGTGATTAGTTATCTTCTTTTAAACATAAACTAAAGGAATGGATGGATAACAAGAAATTTAATGAGGAATTGGCTGGTATGTCCCTACTGGAGAAAGGGGGTACAGCCTGAAGGAAGGTACTGGCAATGAATGAATGGTCATGACATACAGTGGCCTTCGGATAGCTATGAATATATGAATCTGTGGGAAAATAAGTACAGAGAAGTCTAAGGAATGGCCATGTAGAAGCAATACAATGGATAATTATAAGTAATACAATTGAAAGGAGACAATGACTTGTAAAAGTGGTAGTAAGTGCAAAGGGTTGAGGCCATGAGCTGCAGTTTCTGTGGTGCTGAGTTTGATTCCCTTACAGTCATTTGTCTGTTGTTTAAACTGGAGCAAGTCATTTTGCCAGACAGTGCTTGGAGGTAACCGGGAGCTTTGGATGGGCTCCTCAATGGTCTTATGGACTGCAGGCCAAGTAACTAACTGTGAACAAAAATAAGGATTGATGAAAATTTAGTTCACTATAGCATAACACAGTTGAATATATAACACTACTAGACAATAGGGTTTTATTCTGGAGTATTAGATAGTTTACATACATGAATATGTTTGGATATGCACGCTATAAACAGATGAAAACAGTCTTGATATCTGGCACTACCAATGGTTGCTGCTTTAAAGATGCAGTTGCACGTGAAACATGTAATAAAGAAGTTTAGTGATGAATATGAAGAGACCTGGCAGAAAAGGAAAATACTACAAAGTAGAATTATAATAATTTTAACTCTGTAAACTACTGGTGAAAATATAAATAATCATTCATACTTATGTGATATGCACCACAAAGTGTGAAATGCATTGAGCATTTGTTTATCTCGTAGTTATCTGGATGACATTGTTATGCTTATTAATCCATCAATTCCTGTGTATCTGTCTGTTGTCTCACAAATTTTGTTCTGGTTGCACATGATATAACCTAAATTAGTCTGGTTGCTTGAACTCTTTGCTTTATATAAGTTATATACAATGAACACATACTGATAACTAAACAATAATTGCATATTTTATTAACTAAAAGACTAGATATACAAATATTGATAACAAAATGGCATTACCTTGATAGTGTTGGGGGAGAGGTCACATACTATCATATAACTATGTATGTATCAGTCTAATTTGACCCCTTATTTCAGTTTATAATCATATATATACAACATACAATAAGATTTTGTTATAGATGGTAACAATAGTTAGTCATGAGGATCTTCCATATTACTTCCAAATATTATTTATTACAATCTAGTCTTGATATTCATGGTAAGATCTTTATAGGTTGCTGAATAAGATAGTTTTACTAAATGTTTGGAGTGTATTATTAGTTGTGAGGTAGTTTAATTAATATTTTTTGATTAAGCAAGAAATACTTTGTTAATTACAGAATGGATTGCAGTTTAATTTTAGGTAGCATGACTAGTTTATGTTTGTTTGTTTTTTTTTAGATCTAGTTATTTTACCTGTGACTTTGGGGACAAATAATTATCAATGGTATCTATTTCTTAGGAAAATAGAAATTGAAGTAAAAAATAATAAATCAAAAATAATAAATATAAAATCACTGAAAGTTAATGGATAATAAAAAGAGGATCCTACAAATGCATACAGAATGGTGGGATTAAAAATGTTATTTTAAATAGGAATGGAAATGGACGGATTTTTTACGTACATTCCTATAAACAAATCATACATACCTTCTTCCAAGGAATTCGTAGAAAGAAATCAGATGAGTAGAACTTTAATTTACATCAGTATAAAACTATAAGTACATCATCTTCTATGTGAAAAAGAAGGAGGTGGCCATTATATGGAAGAAAAATATAAAAATGCCAAGGATTTTATTTAAATGTATAAATAAGAGGGATTGTTTACAATAATTGTTGCTGAGTTTGGTAACAGGATATTAACAGTAACTAACATTTATTGGTTACAAGACTGGGAACTGCTAAAACTAAGCCTATCTACATATCCTTCATAATAATAGTAAAGGGAGTTTTATTCTAAGTGGGGATCTTAACTTTATTTTTTAAAAATAATAGTCTAATGCATTTTGAGAGCAAGGAATTTCAGCAATACCCAAATATTAAAGAATATAACTGTTTACATTTGAAAGATATCTACAATATAAAATATTCTGATTCTTTAATTTTTCAAATTACTCATTTGTCCCATCCCCCCTTTAAATAACCACACCAAGCACATAAAGACATTTGACGACCTTTATTAAACTGTATTATACAATGAACTATATACACATAAAACCAACATTAGTTATCTTCCTCAGCAACGATGATCTCAGGGCAGCGTCACCACTCACCCTGGATGAAATTTACCTCAGGGCAGCTTACCTACTCACCCTGATACCTCCTCCACTGGGGCAGCGTACCTACTCACCCAAATAAAGAGGCAGCGTACCTACTCACCTCACCACCATACCAAAACCATTAACCAATAACCACCTTCTTTAGAGGGGAAACAGAAGAGGACAACCCTGTCCCTCTTCTCCGTCACCAGCCTGATCCCAGGGTGTTCCCCCTCCTAAACCCTAGCTGCAATCATATCCTCTAAAAACAGTTTCAGATGCAAATTAAAAAGATCCCGTCCTATGTCATTAAGGTGTACCCCATCCATTCAATACCAAGACTCCTCTCAATCCCCAAAATATCTATGGTCAATGGTATGCATCCCCAAAATCCTTAATTGCCTAGCCAGCCTTTGATTAACTCACCTTCTTACCCTTTCACTTGCCCTGTAACTATATGCAGCCCTCCAACACAAACGAGGAATCAACTCTGACCACACAATTTCCATACCCAGGTACAATGCCTGTAATCTCATCAAATCCTGCAGCATGATGTCCACTAATTGTTTTTTTAGAAACAATGCCCAAGTCATTGCCCTCTAAATGAATGACTAGTATACAAGGACAACCCAACTTCAGTTTAGCCCTCTCAAATTCATGCAACAACCCATTCCACCTAAGACCCCTAACACCATGCCAAGTCACTGACCACCCTAAATGTGATAAACCCAAATTTACCCCATCATCCCTAACTAAAGCACACTTCTCTGCCCAGTGGATGTACGAATGCCCCAAGATGATAATGTGCTTCCCTAAAAGAAAAGAAGAGAAAATTAATAATCAGACCACAACGTATCTAATATAAGACAAAAATGCATTTGAAGACCACCTCCCCACTCTTTTAATTAATTCAATGGAACTACCCTCTCTAGCTAAATCCGAAGCCCTACCTATCCTGAACGAGCGAGCTGCAATCCTCTCCACCGGAAATCCCATGCAACGTAAAACCCTACTCACCAAGATTATGAATCTACTACTCGACACCACATTCCCATCCACTGAACAAAAAATTAACTGATCCACACTCCCCTTCTGCCCCCTCATAAATTCTTTTGCCCACATTACTGGACAAATGCAAGGATTCTTGCTAGTTTTAAGCACCACCACACATCCCCTACCCAACTGATCTGTCTTACTCCTCCTTAATGAAATAGTAACCTCCCCCTCCCCTATAATGACATCCTTCCAACATAACGAGCCTAACAACTCCGAAATATGAAAAGCGCCAAAATATAACCATGTACATAACGTACCCCACAAAGTAATCCGGAGACCCCTTTTGCAGAAAACCTAACCCTTTCAACAAAACTTTCAATATAACCCTTGTAAGTGACCATCAAATATCCCTACATTCCACCGCCACTCTCCCCCAACCCCTCAACATATGCCCTAATGTCCAAGACTTAGTGAAATCCTGAAACCCCGCTACCTTAGCAAAAATGCTAATTGCAGCCAAATCCACCTTAACCATCTGCAAAGCCTTGCTTAACCCCTAAGCATGAGCTAAATATCGCAGTAGTAATTCCTTCGATCAGAAAGAACACTACCATACACCTTCCTCATAGAAGGGGTCCAGGAATGCCATACCAACTGCCTGGCTATATCGACCCAAGATTCCACACCTCCACTGGCAGGATTTTTGGCACCTCCTCTACCCATGGAACCAACCCTTGAAACCTGCAAAACTGAAATAAGGACAAGCTATCAACAATCTCATTCCTTACACCAGGCACATGCACTCCTGTAAAAGAAAAATTTATTAAGAGGCTCTGCAAAACCAATTTACGTAATACCAACAATAACAAGCCCAACTTAGCCGTCTTCTTTTGCAATAACCTCACTACAGCTATGTTGTCAGAGTGAAAAACTATACGTTTGCCCCTCAATTGCTCCTTCCACACCACCGAAGCTGCCATATAGACATCAACTCTAAAAAGGCCACATCCCGTTTCCATACCTCCTCCCAATCCCACGTCCATTCAGCCACAAACCAACGACCCCTGATATAGGCCTCCATGCCAGCACCCCCAGCTGCATCTGTAAACAACTGAAGTTCTGCCTGCCCCACCCAGTCTGACTGCCAAAAAGATATCCCATTAAATTGTTGCAAAAACCAATTCCACAACACCAAGTCCTCCCGCACCAGTTGGGTTACCCTAACCCAATGGTGTTTGCTCTGACCCCCTTTCAGCAAATGCACAACTGAGCTGCAAAAATCTCGCCCTGGGTGCACCACTCAACAGGCAAAATTCAAAAGCCCCAGCAACTCAATAGCTGAATGAATCCAAATCTTATCCTTACCCAACACTGAACATATCACCGACCTAAGCCTCGCTATTTTATTAATTGGTAAACAAAACAGTCCCCGCTCTGCATCAACTGTTAATCCAAGAAATTCTAATGCCCTTGCCAGACCCTCCATCTTATGCTGAGCCAATGGTGCCCCTAACTCCTCACACATAATCATAAACTCCTGCAAACCCTCCTGTGCTCCTACCCTTCCTTCGCCAACCAACAAAAAATCATCTAAATAATGCACTGCTTTTTGAGTTTCCACTCTCTGCTGCCAAATCCAGTGCAATACTGTACTGAACTTCTCAAAAGTCGCACATGCATAGCTTTATTGAAGTAGTACTTATCTCCTACCCGCATGCCCAGTAGTGGCCAATCCTCACTCCTAATAGGCAACAATTGAAAAGCCGACTCAATGTCGAGTTTAACCAGCCATAGCTCCCTAAATTCCCTAATCACTTTCACTGCATCATCTAAGGAAGTGTAATGCACCCTAACCTCCTCTTCTGCAATAAAATAATTTACTGAATTCCCTTCTGTATATGACAAGTGATGCATCACTCTGAATTCCCACTCTTGCTTCTTCAGCACCAACCCCAAAGGTGACACCCTGTAAATACTAAAAGGGGGACTGTCAAAAGGACCCATTAACTGCCCCACCTGACACTCTTTCTCCAGTAAAAACCTCCAGGATGTTCTCTTTACCTTGAACAGATCGTAAATTCTTGCAACCCCCTCCAGCTCTTCCCACGGTGGACTTAATAGGAAACCCCCCTTGAAATCCTTGTATTATCTCCTCTTTGATGGCCAGACCAGGACCCCGATGAAGCATACCCCGGAGAACCTCCACCTTAATTTGGAATGGTGCCCCTTCCTCTATTGCCTCTAAAGAACATGAGATCAAATCCCCGGGACCCACAAAAATTACCCCTCCCCTGGGCAGGTTGAAAGCCATGTCCACCAAATCCACCCTCACGACCCATAACATTAGAGTTCCAGGACAAATCCTGCTGACCCCAGCCAGTGGCCGAATGACCCCCTCCGCATCGTGAACAAACATGGGCAAATTTACACCCCACCTATTAACAGGAGCCACTATTAAATGACCAACATACACCCACAGTTTCCGGCCCACTCAACCTTCTGTTAAAGCCTCCATAACTATCCATCATTGTAGCTAACCATAGATCTGGATGTTGCACCTCCCAACAAAGTGACTGGTCCACAGCCTTCCGTTTGCAGTAATGCTGATCGTACCAAAGCCCTGCATTACCCCGCCTTAACCGTTGAGCCTTACAAATGGTAAGGAAACAGCCTAGAAGTGGCAGGGCCAAAGACCCATCCCTGTCCAGCTGAAGTGCCATAAAATAGATAAAGCCAACCACCCAATAATCCCATGTCCTAGGGCGAAGCTTACCTACCCTCTGCCTTCCCAATGCCGCTAAAGCCACCAACAAGTCCTTGCTATTAGAAGAATCTGCTTCCACTAGCCATTGGACACCTTCCGCATCGATCAGCTCAAACAAATCCACATACTCCTCTTTCCAAATTTTTTCCTTAACCAAGCATGGAATGTGTGGAGTCAGGAAAACTGCTGCTGTCCCCTGCCCCAAAGATTTAGTAGCCAACCAGTTCCCAGGCCGCAGCCCAAAATCAGAGCCTACTTCCGAGCCTAAAACTGAACTGTCCCCGGAACCAACCCCCCCCCCATCGCATCTCTAACCGGGTACCTGGCACCCTGTGCTAGTTGCCTCTGAGCCTCCTCTATCCCTTGCACACCACCCCTGAGATCCCCAACTGACAAGTCATAATCACCCCACCCACAATCCTCAACCCCTGGATCCCCCGACAATGCTGCCATAGTAAAACTATTACCTGCACCTTTGTCTTGCAATGTACTGGGAACCGGTGTCTCCACTGCTACCACCTGCTGCTATGCCTTTTGCTTTTTCCCTCCACCTGGGATTCTCACCACTGTGCATCATCTCTTCTGACCTGGGGTCTATTAAGGTTCCTGTACCACCTCCGATTTTGCCACCACCTGGAGCAGCTTCTCCACTTGGGCCACAATAGCTTGCCACCTCTGCCTTAGCTTTGGTAATTTAGCCATCTGTAGAAAAGAAATAAAATAGTAAAACTATTCCATAAGCCTGGCTGCCCCTACTCCCCCCAACCCCTAGTATTGCCTTGCCTCCCGTACCTTAAATTATGCCCCTGCCTGCACACACTTCACCTTTCAGCCATTCAGCCACCCCGTCAGCCATACCTCCTACCATTTGCAACCCTTTCCTAACCCTAGAATATCCCCTATTAATATCCTTTCCCATGTGTATCCATCTATATAAAAAAAAAAAAAATATATATATATATATATATACACATATATATATGTGTGTGTGTGTGTGTGTGTGTGTGTGTGTGTGTGTATTAATAATTAAATAATTATTCCTGCCCCTCTAACTATATTCCTACCTACCAGCCACCCAATCCTATCACCATTCACACAATCAAGCCTAAAAACGCTTACCTTTCCTCCCAGCACAACACTCCAGAGAGGTAACGGCCAAGGAAAGCAGTGCACATGCGCAAACCGGTGCTCGGACCCAACGGCCAAAAGAACAGCAGAAGCAACCCACTAAACCACCAAGGAGGATGAAGAGGATATTCCATCACCACCACCACTGAATACCAGGACGCAAGGACACCCAAACGACCTCGATGCCATCCTGAAGAACAGAATGACCGGAGAAGACAGTCGGAAACCCACAAACCCACCAGGGAGCACGAAAAGAAAATTCCACCACTACCACCAATGCAGATGAGGCTGGATGCAATGATGGACCCCCGACCTTCTGCCACAACCACCGGGATAACTGACAAAGACACAGCAGCCCACGAACAAACCAGGGAACACGAGGAGATGATACACCACTACCAGCCAATGCTACTGCCTACCACGACCACCAAGAGAAACATTTCCCCAGAAACAGACACGGCCAGCCCACGAACCCATCAGGGAGTATGAGGAGGAAGATCCGCCACTACCCCAACCCCCCAACCTAATGGGACCAGATTACAATGATGGACCCCCCTTTGCCTACCACGACCACTGAGAGAACACTTTCCTTTTTTTTTGTTTTATTATTATCCCGACTGCATGGCACCAGTGACCTACTACCCGACGGAGGTAATGACAGGCCCAGCCTCCCCCCATGGATATCACTTGATTGCATGGCCCAAATGAGAAAGTCCCAACAGGCCCAATGAACCCTCGGCAAATGACAGGGAGCAACCTATCAACACCGGATGACCACAAAGACCCCAACGACCATGACTGACCCTACTATCCCACCAGAGATACTGCTGGACCACCAGGAGGACCTCAACTGTGAATCCAAAACACCAAGAAACACCCACCGCAACCCCAGGCCTACTGGACCACCGGAGAAACACCTCAACACCCAGGTACGCTGAGTACTACTCACATCAACACTTTATTATATCTAATTTTTTTTTTGACCACCCCCCCAACCATTCAGCTGCACACACACACACACACACACACACACACACACACACACACACACACACACACACACACACACACACACACACACACACACACACACACTCTGCCCTCAGTATTCTTTCACCCTTCCCTACCAGTAAGCTCAAACTATTTTCCCAGACTCCATCCCCAGATTAAATTAACCTCTAGCAAACACCAAAGGGAGAGGTGGGGAACTGACCCAGTTAACCTAACCCCTTCTCTCCCCACCATCCAAGGCCTACCTTCATCCACGGTACCTGCAGGTCATCTGGACGTAAGCTAGTTGTTACTGCACCACCAACTCACGCCAAATGTGCCTACTTCCTTTAATCCCTAACACTTAATCCTGTCAGAAGTCCCTCCTTCCCCTACCTCACTTCCTTTTACATCTCCCTCTCTCCTTAACCCTTTCACCACCACAATCCCACTATCCTATCCAACTACAATCCTCACCTTACATTCTATCTCTATACCCTCCCCACACCCCTTTGCCCCCTTATTCGAGGGACCAGGACAACTTAGTTTGTCCCAAACTATATTTGTGCTTGGGTTTCAGTCAAAAGTTAGCAAAATATTCATAAAAAATAATTTACATTCTAAGGCTGAACATTTTAAAATCATCCCGTACTCCCTATCATACTGCAACAAACTTCGACTAAAATGGTTTGAATGGAATAAATTATCAGTGATAAAAAATACACAAATACATTACAAAATTGGAAGAATTCCAAAATAGTTTAATTAGTTATAAAATTTCCATATAGTCAATAAATCAGATAATACTAAAACATTATGATTTCTGATTTTTTGAAAGCATATAAATGTGGGACATTTTTGAAACTGACTAGAGACAAAGTTATACAGTAGGGTAAATAGTCTTGTGCCTCTGATACAAGAGGTTTGGGAGGTCACTCAGTGGAAGTTCTAGCTTTGCTGGAGTTTTCATTTTGTTTTTGGTTTTTCAGTGACCTTCTCACTCATTGTTTTAGTTTGTTGTTTGGGATATTTTTGCAGTGACCCTGATGATAATGAACATCAGTTGGGTATAACAGCCCTTTGTTTCTACTGCTTAGTCAAACACTCTGCCTGTGCTGTGCTGACGAGGTCATAAGAAGGTTGAAATATGCATATCCACAGCTAGTGGGGTTTGGCTTTATTAGCCTGAAATTGTCCATTAAAACGACAAAACAAGTCATGGGCATTCAGAATCACCAATTAGCTGAAACACCTGATGGTCATAATGATCATTTGCATATATCCCTTGTGCCTCTGATACAAGAGGTTTGGGAGGTCACTCAGTTGAAGTTCTAGCTTTGCTGGAGTTTTCATTTCATTTTTACTGCTTGGTTTTTCAGAGACCTTCACACTCATTGTTTTAGTTAATTGTTTAGGATATTTTTCCAGTGACCCTAATGATAATGAACATCAGTTGGGAATAGCCCTGTGTTTCTAATGCTTAGTCAAGCACTCTGCTTGTGCTGTGGAGGTCATAACAAGGATGAAATACTTATATCCACAGCTAGTGGGGTTTGACATTATTGGCCTGAAATTGTCCATTAAAGTGATGAAACAAGTCATGGACATTCAGAATCGCCATTTATCTGAAACACCTGATGTTCATAAGGATTATTTGCATATATGCCATGTGCCTCTGATACAAGACGTTTGGGAGGTCACTCGGTGGAAGTTCTAGCTTTGCTGGAGTTATCATTTTGTTTTTACTGATTGTTTTTTCAGAGACCTTCTCACTCATTGTTTTAGTTTGTTGCTTGAGATATTTTTGCAGTGACCCTAATGATAATGGACATCAACAGGGTATAACAGCCCAGTGTTTCTTATGCTTAGTCAAACACTCTACTTGTGCTGTGCTGACGAGGTCATAACAAGGCCGAAATATGCATATCCACAGCTTGTGGGGTTTGGCTTTATTGGCCTGAAATTGTCCATTAAAATGATGAAACAAGTCATGGGCATTCCAAATCGCCAAATAGCTGAAACACCTGATGTTCATAAGTATCATTTGCATATATCCCATGTGCCTCTGATACAAGAGGTTTGGGAGGCCACTCAGTGTAAGTTTTGGATTTGCAGAGTTAACATTAGAAAAAATAAAATTTGCCATTTATTCAATGACTCCTAGAGGTGTGGAAAATTTAATAAGAAAATCTAAAAAAATATGAATTGAAGATAAATAATAGTAAAGTTAAAATGGAAGTATAAGAATTTCTCACATAATTTTATGATAATTCTACAAATATTAGTAATGTCTACAAACAAGCAATAACTTGAAACTAGTTTCATATAAATTAATATATGTAAAAAAATGCAAAAAGAAACAGTGATTTGTCTTAATAAAAATGTCATATAATTAACTTGACAGAAAAATGAAAAAAATTAAAAATACAATTAACAGCTTCACACGGCATAATAGCGAAAATATATATTTTCAGACAAAAAAATGCATTCTTCTTTTTATATGAAACTATACTTGAAATACAATAATATTAAACAATCTCTTCTGTATGGAAACACATGCACACACACACGCACACACAGACACACACACACACACACACACACACACACATATATATATATAGATATGTAGATATGTGTGAAATTAGCAATTGAACCTTTGGTGGAAGATATAAGGCAAAATAATATTAAAACATGTATAAAGGCTGCTAGTTATTGTGAATCAAAAATTGCATTATTTCCAGATGATATGCCACTGCAGGGCTATCCACCTGCTGGTGTAA
The DNA here is from genome assembly GCF_019279795.1 of Protopterus annectens. Lineage (NCBI taxonomy): Eukaryota > Metazoa > Chordata > Ceratodontiformes > Protopteridae > Protopterus > Protopterus annectens. The sequence goes on from NC_056742.1 coordinate 506,426,991, forward strand.
ACCATGGCACTGGATGATTATCACTGCTAAAGTGACACCCCGAATCCATGTGCAAATATGAGAAAAGAGGTTGTGGATGGATGGATGCTAACACTGACATATGATTATGAACTTCCATAGTAGAAGTAAAAATGTTCACTAAGAAATTTGGAACTATCTCAGCTATGGCCTTAAATGAAAATGACTATAATGCTATTGGATTAAATAGCAATCAAACCAACACATTCACAAAAGACTTTAGTATTAACTGGAGTTTTGTAGAAATGTATTATGTAGGTATCACTATAAAGAAACATATTGGGTGGATATTATATACCTACATTCTGAAACTGTATAAAGGAGGTGAATACTTTATTGAATAATTAGAATAAACTATTTTAATGTCAAATAAAGACTATAATTAATAAAAATTGTAGCACTTCAAAATTTGAGTTTATATAGTCCAAACAGTAGCTTTAAAACCTAATAGAAATCATTTAAGACTTCTTAATAAGAATATTCAGAAGATCTTCTGGTATTCAAACAGACCTAAACTAGCTTATGGCCATCACACTGGAGCTTGTGAAAGATGAGGAGTCAAGCTACTTGACAGGGAAAAATGTTCATTAGCAGCCCTTTTCAAGGCAATCATATATTCATGAGCGAATAATTTCATAGAAAACTGGAAAATGTTGCAGACATCTCTTTTTGAATGTAGAAAATGAGAATTACAGAATGTATATTGGATTTATCCTTTAATGAATTATGGCTGGCACTCAGTAACTTCTTTCAGTACAATATTTATAAACCAGCAAGATCATAATATGTAAACAACATCTTTAAGACTGTTAAAAAGTTTATCTATAAGCATATAATCACAATGAATTAAAAAAAAGGCTTGGAATAATCTTTTGTTTCTGCAGAGTAGAGGTGTAAAAAGGGTACTAGTCATTCCAAAGTAGTTTGATGGAAACATAATCCCTTAGATTTAATAAAAGTTATGTAGGCATAGTGTAGATCCTACACGGAATGTTAGTGTGCTCGTGTACACGGTTCCCTCTCAGACGAGTATGGTGCTGTGTCCGCAGATGAGTAACACGCTCCCTGCACTGTCCAATTGTATTATAGCAATTTAATTTTTTTTTTTTAAAGCATGCTTGCTCGGCATGGCACAGAACGCAACAGTGCTAAGTGGTGCAGAGACACCAGACATCTAAAAATAGAAACTGGATGTCTTTAATTATTTATCGAAAGATCAAGTTTGAGCATAGCTGACCGGGTTTGTGTGGTATGGCATTGTGCTCAGCACTACTTAAAGGTAGCTCTGAGATATATGTAAAGGTATAGCAAAATTCCACAAATCCATGTAACCGCAGCTAAATAGGTCGAGTTATGGCCTCATGTGCAGTAGGTGCAGGGTTTGAATACATAGAAGAGCAAGTTAGTATTTTTGTTCAAAATATAAATTATGCAAATTATTTTAAATACTGGCTTGCTGTGCTCAGCTAAGCTCTGCTAAGACCTTCTAAGCACTGCATAAACAAATAATGGCAGCTAATGTTTATGCACTGCTTGGCATCGCTTGCCTGGTTTGTACACTGTTAAGCACTGCTGGACATACTGGTTGTAGCACTGCTCAGCTCAGCTACGCTGGTTTGTCCACTGCTAAATGATGCTCCACATTTTTAAATATTGCCCAATGGCATGTAATGGTGGGAAAACAGGCTATATTAAAGCCAAATTGGCAGGAATACAGCATAACATGTTGGAGTTCTGTCTCTGAAGGAAACAATGGCAGGCGTTGGAGAAGGTATGCGCTTTCAGGTGCAGTGGTGGGGCATTCAGCAGTCCAGGGTCATGGTCGGACTCCTTGTCAAAAACCATAAGGGACAGCTGATGCAGGGAGGTCACCAGGGCTCAGAGTGCATAGCGGAGGCCTGGGACCAGCTGACAAGTGACCTTACCAGTGCAACTGGTATTCCCCCGTACAGGTGAGCAGTGTTGTTACCAGCATGATGACCTGAAAAGTTGGAAGGGGGCTCTTTTGGGAACCTAGGTCCAATAATTCCAGGCTGGGAATGTGCCACATGTATGTAAGTACCATTACCTGTGTTTCACCAATATCTAATCTTGAATGTCTGCTAAACTGGTATGCATAATGGTGTGCTTCTCTCCCAACAGCTGCAGAGGAGACACCTCGCAATATTGAGGCACATGTCAGGTACTTGGCCAGGCTGTGCTGTGAGTGTGGTGAGTACAGATACATGTTGATATCTACAGTCAAATAAGCAAGAAAGAGTAAAGCACTAGCTGTGGTTAGGTATATACAGTAAATATTGTATTGCAATGAATGTGGACATACACCTGTACTGCAAGAAGTGCATACTGCCAACTGTAGTGCCATAAGCAGGGAAAACTAAAGCATTAACCATAATAAAGTATATGCAATAAAAGTTTGTAGTGCAATAACTGTGGAAGTACAGCTGTATTGCAACACCTGCATAATGACAACTGTTGGCAATAAAAACAAGAAATTATACCAGTAACTGATTGAAGGTATCTCCGATAAAGTATGTTGTGCAATAACTGTGGAAGTAGGGCTGTTTTGCAAGAAATAAATTACAACTGTTTTGCAATAAAAACATGAAATAATATCAGTACCTGCATGAAGGCATAGCTAATAAAGTCTGTTGTGCAAGAAGTGTACAATAGGGCTGTTTTGCAAGGAATCAATTACTACAACTGTTCTCCAATAAAAACATGAAATAATATCAGTACCTGCATGAAGCTATATCATATAAACTCTGTTGAGCAATAAGTATAGGTTCAGAGTTGTTTTGTAAGAAATGACTTATGACAACTGGTATCCCACGACACATAGACCAATAGCAATAACACCTAGGTAAATCATGTACATCATGGTTGTCTTATTTTCACCATTGCATGTCACCTGCAAGCATTCCGGTTGTAAGATACGGTGCTGCTGTCAGGTATAACAGTGTACTAGTTGTACACTGCAAATAACCCAAAATTGGATATTGTTTGTTGACTTCACAGATATTTCAACACACTAACAATGTATTGTGTACACCTGCATTCTATGTAGTAATCTGTACTTTACCTAGTATCTCTGTCATGCTTGAATGGCATGCATGTGTGTTCAACTGTCACTGCAGTCAAGTATAAAACTGTGTCACTATTAGAAATGTATAACTTGGTGCCAGGTGAGATTTAGGCAAATTGCAGTCAGTCAGTAATCAGCAGTGACTCAGTAGCTCCATTTACTAAATGCTGTGTATGAAGTACATTTTTGCCAAGCACAGATCAGGGTTCAAATCCAGTGCTATGTAAATCTAAACATTACAGTATCAGCCACTTAATGTTTACAGATATTCTCTCCCCAGGAACTTCAGGTAAATGGATGAGATATCCCATATTATGAGTACATTATTGTGTGTTTACATGTCACACACTGTTCCAATTATTACCAGGAATGTGAAAATGCAGCATAAAATACAGGAAATAAGTGTAATAATAATAATAAAATATAATAAAAGAAATAAAATGTGTAAATTTTGGTATGGCTGCATGCTTGGAGTGTGTGTTAAAGGTTGCTGCAGTCAATTAATAAATTTGGTGCAGATGTCCTCTGCAGTCACTGCTCTTGGGTTCTATCCCCATGCCTGCCAAACAAGGCATGATAGCTGCTTACTGTCTGTACTGTACACATACATGTCTCTTAAGTGTCACGCTGATATGGAATGTAATTACTGTTGCATAATCTCTCTGTCACAGATGTATCATTGACATAATTATGTAAATACCAAAGTAACACTACATCAGCCCACAGTACACCTTGGTAGTTATATAAGTACACCTGATGGGCAAGTGTTATGCGTAGTTGTGTACCTGCAGTTGTTACTGCTTGGCCCATGCTGTCCCATGTAGTTAGCTTGGGAGATATGTATGTGTTACAGCGGGTCCCCTTCTAATGGTCGGCATTTCAAAATGTCGACATTCATATGCCCGAGACCATATTTTGAAATGTCGACCATAGGGAACTGGCATCATGCTACAGTGCGGAATGGAAAGATTTCCACTTCTGCACTGTAGTGCCATCTCGGAGTTGGTATATTTAAGTTATGGGGGTGTGTGGGGCGGAGCCCCCCATGTGGGGTGCAGGGGGGGGTGAAGCCCCCTGCTAGCAGCATTAAGGTAAGTTTGTGTTTGTGTTTTGTGTTTTACTTGTATGGTTGAGATTTCAAATGTCGATCATATGAAAGTCGACATTTTTAAATTATATAACATTACACATTGAACCAGTGTCTACTTAAAGCTCAGTGGATTTACCATTGATCTAGACAGTACAGAACACTTTGTTCTTTGCCAACAAATTTACTGCATCAACCTTTTCACCAATTACAGATACACCAGCTATGTAGACAACAGAGTTGCAGCTCTCTTTCTGATCAACTTGCTTTTTAAGTCACCCTTTTTTATAACTGTGAGGTTTACTTGATTTGCAAAACTTTTCAAAATGGTTCCATTTTGTGCACTTGTGGCATTGATGACTAAATGCTAAGCACCTTTCTCTTTTAGAGTCATGATTGGCACCACAATTGCGACAGTTAACAATAAAGCTCGATTTGGGTTTTGCTGACTCACCCTTGTACTGCACTCAGCATGTCATTTTCACTGAACTAGTCTTAGAACTTGCTGGAACACTCTGGGTTTTACCTGCCACACTTGCAGTGGTTACAGCTGCCATGTACTTAGGCCTGCTTCTGCTAGCCATGTGTTGCATGCTGTCTACATTTGCTCTGGAGCCTGCTGAAACCATGTTTTTATCACTTGCAAGTGTAGTTGTGTGCCTTTCTGTAACTTCATGGATTTGACAAATCTCAATAGCTTTGTTCAGCATTAAATCACTGTCACAAATCAAAATATTTCTTACTGCAGCACTATTAATACCACACACAAGCCTGTCCTTTATTAACTTATCTTTTAAATTGCCAAACCTACATGTTTTAGTTTTGTTTATCAGGTCAGTTATATAAGCTGCAAACGTTTCTCCTGGCTTTTGATCTCTTGTGTAAAACAAATGCCTCTCTAATGTAACATTTGTCTGGGGGTTGCACATTTCCCTGAATTTGTGTTTCAAACACTTGGGGTCTTCCTTTGATTCAGCCTGTACAACAATATGACAGGTTTCCCCTTCTCCTTCATATACTGCTGGTGCATATACAAATGAATGCTGTCCTTCACTGGCCTCTGACCCAAGTTTAGCAAAATGAATGACCTAGTGGGTGCATCTTTGCAGAATAAGCTGCTTGTATAAAGATATCATACTCCTGCTCAAATATTCTCCAATTCTCTACAATATTCTGATCAAGTACAAGTGGGCCTGGTCAGCAAAATACCTCTGCCATATTAACACATACCAGTGAAGGCTTTTGCAAGTATGCACGAACACACACACACATACATATGTCAGAAATGTATGCCAGTACTTGTAACTATGCCCAATAGCACAACAAACGCTGAATAACTGAACTTTATGTAATGAGTCTCCTGGGTAAAAGAATACTCTTGAAATCACTGTACTGTAAGAAATCACTTTTATCAGTGTAAGAAACATTTCAAAATGACTGCACTGTGCGAATAAACTGGGCAGAAGAAGCTCAGAGTAAAAAACATTTCAAAGTAACTGCACTTTGCGAATAAACAGTAAACAGCACACTGAAGCTTCCCCAAAATGGCTGGACTTTGCTATATAACTCTGTACACTGCAAGAAACACTCTGTAATGGTGGCACTCTGAAAAGACACACCCAGCACAAGAAACTTTTCAAAATGGCTGTATTTTTACTGCACTTTATGAAATAGTTGCACTTTGTACACAATAAATCCTTCTTAATAAATGCACAGTAATAAACATACACCGTAAGCACTTTTAGCACTTTTATACACTTTGAGATACTTAGAATAACTCTAGTTATGCTGTGAATAGCTGCAATCAATGCAAAATGGTAGTTTATGCCAAAACACTTGGTCACCTTGCTTTATTTACACTTAATGTGCTCGTTTTGTCCTTTATTATATTCATTTTGCTCATTTAATCTTTTTTCATGTCCATTATACTTTTTGTGCACGTTTTACTCTAAACATACTCGTTTTTTAATTCCAAGGTAATTCCAAACTCCTTATGTACTTTTCTGATATTTACTTTATCAAATATCTTAATTTCAAACATTTCATTTGATTAATAAACTTTTTGTGCCTCCCGTTTGCTTAATAATGTGTTCTGTGCCCTTGTAATGCTCTGTTTTATCTTTTTGATAAAACAAACTGTTTGTGCAAGTTTTCATTACCTTTAGTTCATTCCCAGCCTTTTTTTTGTGCTCAGTTCACTGTTAACTCTACACCTCGTAGCTCTGAAAAGCAGTCTCTGGATTCTCACTTCTGACACCATATCGCTCATTTGGTTAGGATAAAACAAACATCTGTGGGTTCTGTTCAGGCAGCTTTATTATGTACAAACACATCAGGATTGGGGCTTAATAACTTTAACTTAGATAAACTTGTAAACAAACTAGCTATTACACTCATACATGCTCAATCTCTGGCTGTACTGTCAAAATGGCACTGAAGCTAGCACGTGCTTGCTATTTATATGCATGTGCTCTCCTTGGAAATGCTACTTAAAGGTACAACACACACATTATTCTATAGAATCCAACTGGACATTCCTAGGCTTAGAGAAAGCATATGACAAGGTCCTAAGAAAGCTGATCTATGGGCAGTACTGTGGTGATTTGAAGTCCCTGAAACACGGGTAGAATTACTGCAGGCTATGTACAAGGACTCAAGTATTAATAGTGTTCAGCCTCACAGAGGGGTTCCCAGCAGGATTGGGTGCACACCAGGGTTCAGCTCTGAGCCCACTACTGTTCATACTGGTGATGGACTACATTAGCAAACAGGTTGGAGGAGACAGATCAGCAGAGTTGCTGTATGCAGATGATGTGGCATTACAGGCAGACTCTGAGCAAGAACTCCATAAAATTATAGAGCAATGGAATGCAAACCTGAAGACACGTGGGATAAAAGTAATCACAGATAAGACAGTGGTAATTGCAGCAAACTGGGGAAATCAGAAGAAGCTGAAAATTGTGATAGAAGGGAAGATAGTGGAACAGTTAAATAGCTTCAGGTATCTGGGACAGGTGGTTGAGGAGAAGGGAAGTCTGAATGAAGAAGTCAAAGCTGGAATCAGAGGGGCTACAGTCAACTGGCATAGAGTATCAGGTATAGTGTCTGACAGAAAAATGCCAAATAAGCTGAAAAGTAAGGTGTATAAGACAACGGTGTGACCAGCACTACTGTATGGTACAGAAACCTGGGCAGTAAAGGCAGAGCAGATGAAAAAGCTAGAGGTGATGGAAATGAAGTGCCTGAGAAGGATGGTAGGTTGAACTCTGTGGGACAGATGAAGAAATGAGGACATAAGAGCAGAATCCAAAGTAGCTCCAGTTGCACAAAAGATCAAAGTGAACAGATTACAGTGGTGTGGACACATGCAGAAAAGCAGAAGACTATGCATGTTTATATCCCTGAGCTATTCTGTCTTATGTTGCACTGGATAAGTTTTAAAACACACGTTTTGCTTTTACCAAGCATTCAAATTACTGCTCTCTCTCTCTCTCACTCCAACCATCTTCTGTGGTTTCTACGTACTCCTACTCTTTTCCATTTTTCACCGTGTGACAAACAGTGCCAGAGATGGGGTTTGATTTCAACCACAGCCTCCAAATATGTAATACACTGATGGATGGGTTTGAATCACACCAATGCCACTTAAAATATCACAAATTGATGACACCACTGTTGTTGAAGTGAAGAAAAGAACCTAGTTGGAAGCATAGGGTGGTCTTTGTAGTCACACAACTGTTACCCACCAAATTAAAATGAATGGAGATACACACAAGTCTAAGCCAATAATTAATTCACAGAAATGTAACCTTGGCCAACAGCATAAAGGGAATATGCACTTCTATCCTGAGTGTGAGCTTTCAACACCCCCCCATATTAGATCATTTACATGCCACAAACAGAGCAACTTCTTTGGCCTAGTACCCTTAGACATCTGTCTCACCACTCTCTTTGTGAGCCACAGTGTCTTCCAGTTCCACTGCCCCTCACTCATGGCAACTGCCTTTCACGCAAGTTATTGCTTATACACACAGACACACACACACACACACACACACACACACACACACACACACACACACACACACACACACACACATACACACACACACACACACACATACACACACACACACACATGCACTAAATTCCCAGGAAAGGCTGGTATAATGTTTCAGTTCCCTACGGCTTTCTTCCTGGCATGGTAGTTCTGCCACTATGCTGAAACAGCCAGAAACTTCAGTTACCAGCTGCTGGAATTATTTAAGCCAGATATGAATTGATACACATTAACCACTTCAAACACTGTGGCCCAGTAGTACTAATAAAAGGATGTTATTGATACCACTGAACTGTGGGGTTTCATAAGTTTTTTTTTGTTTTCATTTTAACACCAGGAATTCAATTTGCTTTTTTTAGCAAATCATACACATTAATATGTTCACGCAAACAATCTACCTAAGTGGAGGTTGGAGCCACAACTTACAATGATAAATGATAACTGTCCTCTTGTATGTTGAATTAGCGATTTTAAAAGATCAGCCAAAAGAGCTTAAAATGAATAAGCAAATGTTACTTAAGCAATCAGGCAACCAGTGCAGTTACAGATAAGCTATGCAAAAGAATAATAGATAATATCAAATTAACAGTTAGTCACACAAACAGGAATATTTAAAAAAAACACTATGTATGATAGATACATACATCTAACTACCTCTGACTTAAAGATTACTGAATCCTTTCTGTTGTAAGTTCCCAGAAGATAACAGAGAAATTGCAAATAACAAATGTATGTGGACATTTTCACCTCCATATCTTCTAACCAAAGGCAAGAATGAACAAAGACAATTTTCTAATTATTATACATTCCAATGCCTCAGTTCTATTCATGAAAGACCATTACATAATTTTCTTTTGCAGAAAAATATTGAATCAGTTTATCTTAGTAGTTTGCCTTCCCATAGCAAAAGTAACTAAACTAGGACTTCCAGCTGTAAAGGCCACTGACATAACCCAGCACTATACATATGAATCTCTTAAATGTTTGAATTGTAATGTCTGCTTTCTTTTCAGTGCTCCAGTCAGCAACTCCTTCAAAGCAGATTGTGAATTTAATTTTAACTTGTTAGAGAAGGAGATGCAAGAGGTTATATATGACATTTCAAAGGGTAAATGCATGGACATCGATAAACAACAAGTAGACAGCAACTCAGAAATAAAGCAATAAAACACAACACGCACTGGTCATGGATCTGAAAGGCTCACCAAATGTATTCAGACTTAGCTCTTTGGCTCAAAACCTGAAGGCTTTGAGCCGAAGAGCTAAGTCTGAAAAAATTTGGTGAGCTTTTGAGATCCATGACGAGTGCTTGTTGTTTTTTAAATTCATGCACTTCCCTTCTGTTCCTCTCATTTTACATTTACAAGTGAAAAGGTCATGAAAATACATACATTTTGCAGATAAAAAGTGATACTAGTCAAAAATAAGAAAAAAAAGAAAACTAGATATTATCTTTAACTTACTTTTCCTTTGACTTGCATCACCCTGGCACTGCACCCCCATACCCCCTGTTAATTATGTATTCCAACTCCGAGATCGCAAAACAGTGGGAAAGGGGTAAAATGCCTGTCCCACTAATAGCAATCCTGCAAAGCAAATGCAAGCATCCTTTGATGAGCCAACAGTTTGTTAAATCAAACTTCTTTCCTTAATGTTCAATATACTGAATGTATGACGAAACACGCTGAACCCATGCATGCATACACATACATATGTATATAGATAGATAGATAGATAGATAGATAGATAGATAGATAGATAGATAGTTAGCATTGTCACCTCACAGCAAGAGGTTCTCTGGGTTCAATTCTGCATGTCCTTCCTGCAGTCACATGGGTTTCCTTCAGGTGCTGAAGTTTCCTCCCACATTCCAAAGACATGTAGTAGGTGGATTGGAAACTCTAAATTGGCTGTAGCTGCAAGTCTGTGTGTGAGTGAGTGGTACAAATGAACTACAGTGGCAGGACTAGCCACCCTGTGGTGTAAACCTTGGCTTGAGATGATTGTCACTGCTGAATTGACAACCCTACCTCATGTACAAAACTGGAAAAGGGGTTGAGGATGGATGGATATATAAATGTGTGTGTATGTGTGCCTCATACTACTCTGAGTTTCACATCATGCTCCTCTCAAACCATCTTTTATCACCAGTCGTTGTATATGGTGTAAGCACATTGACCAATGTAGAACAGGCTGACTCAACTCATCAAATACGCAGGAGTTTCAGATAAAAAAGTGTTTTGCCATCTGTAGCAGTAATAGTTAAACATTCTAAATCATAATATTATTTATTTAAAGCATAATAAATGGCATAGTCATATAAAAAAAAAACATTTTGCTGCAGATGAAACAAATACAGTCTTGTCAAAATTAATTTCGCCCTACTCTGACTTCCATCCACATTATTTTTACTACATTCTGAGCCTCGGCTCTCCACCTCCTCAGATCTATTGAATCACTGAGTCTTGTTAAATAATAATGAACATAATGTTAAATATATGATAAGAAATTTTACACATACATTAATATTTATTATTTTTATATTGCAGTTTAATCTGCAGCAGCAAAATGGTTATGTTTTCAGTTTTCATTTAAATAAGAATGCATCTTATAAACAATCACAACAGTAAATGTGATCTGATAAAAAGAATTCACACATAAGATGTCATAAGCATATCTCATTTGATTATTTATGGAGCTTCTTCACTGTCAGATACAGTGCGCTGAGAAGTGTAACATCTAATTGTAACAAATTAAGCACTGGACCTGCCTGAAGTCCATTTTAAGTCAGCATTCCCATGCATGTGGCCCTCAGTGATTTAGTGCAAAGTATATAAGAAAGAACAGAGGTGAAGCTACTTGTCAAGTAGACATGCCTGGAAAGGGAGGTTTCTATGCGAAAAGACATGCTCCTTTCTAAACAGAGAAAATCACGTGTCCTGAACAGTTTGAGTCAGCTTTACCTCGAGTGCAATCTATATAAACTGTGAGTGTGACTGCTAAAGAGGTTTGGTTATTCTGAAAGTTATTTAAACTGGATATCCAATCTCAGCTCTATCCTACTAGTGATGTAGCTAAAGCTATTGTATTGTGCCATGAAAAATTGCTGTTTCTCTGAGCCTTTCAAACAGCATTTCTATAGAAAATAGATGCAAAATATCTGTCCTCCCCTGCATAACTACCTCTCATACCCAGGCACTACTGTGTCTTGCATTTTTTTTCTTGCCTAATATTAAATATGACTCAACAAAACGAAATGTCCGTAAATACTTTGTGAAGATTTTCTTGCTGTCAGATTTTTATCTATTTGGGTTTCAAAGGTGATTTCTTTCTGATCTTTTAATTTTCTTCCACTGGGCATTTTAGTTGTATCCCCTGTTTCCTTGTCTACTGGGTTGGTCCTAATGGGCAAATTTCCAGGGGACAACCAAGCAGAAAATCTCCTAAATGAATGGCATGCCTGCACATAGCGAGAGCAATCAACTGAAATGGCAATAACCTGTACAATCAAAAAACATGATTAGTCATGAACACTTGGCGTGTGGGATGAGGATCGATGACTGTATAGTAAATATATAATTAAATAATAAAAACAGAATAAAATTCACAAATATATCTATGTCTATAGCCTGTAAATAGTATATTTAACCTATGAAAAGTTCTCAGATACACCTGATAAACTAGCCAAATTCAATTCACTTGATAAATCAATTTCTTGGAGATGTTCTTTAAACTGTAAAGTTGATTGGTCTCATATATTTTTTGATTGTATTAATATAAAAAAATTCTGGGAAGAAATTATTATTTTTCTCCAAGCTATATTCACAGATACCTTTATTTTAACCAGATCTTTAGTCCTGTTAATGTTAATGATACTACTGGAATGAATAAAAAGGATCTATACCTACTTTGGTCCGTACTAGCTGTGGCAAACAAATGTATAACTAGAAAGTGGAAGTCTTCAGAAGAACCTACTCTGGAAGAATTATTGAGATTGATGGAAGAAACAGCGACGTTAGAAATGAAGGTGAAGCAATTGAGAATTTCATCTAAAACATGGACAAACAATCCTTGGGAATAAAATAACTCTTATTGAAACATTAAAAAATAACCCTAAATAATGTGTAACTTTATACTTTATTAATTGAATATTATACATTTTTGCTACTAATTTCATATACTTTATTATTTTTTTCCCTCCTTGGTTCAGGTCAACCGTACATAGTGCATATAAAGGTTTATAATACTTGTTTATTGATTATTGCATTGTTAAACATTATATTATTTGAAAAATAAAAAAAATATTTGAAAAAAACGTTATCAGACAGTAACACTCAGGTATTTATTTTATTTATTTAAACCTTTGTTCACTAGTTAATGACTGAGCTTGTTCATCTGACCATTTTCAGTCATGACACAAGCCATCTGACAACATGCACTATAGACAACAATATAATTATAAGCAGAAGTGACCAGTGTTAGTGGCACAACAGATAGCACACTCACCTTTGATACAGAAGGCTGTCAGTTGTATTTCCACACCAGGTAAACTGATTGCTGACACTGCAGTACAGTTATAAAGGGGGGTCTGTAGTCCTGAGTATGACATTCTTCATATGAAATATTGGGGGGGGGTCTGTAGTCCTTAGTATGACATTCTTCAGATGAAATATTGGGGGGGTTCTGCAGTCCTGAATATGACATTCTTCAGATGAAATGTTACGTTGAAGCTCCATCTGCCAGAGCTGGTGGCAGCCTAAGGGAATGTAAAAGATGCCATAACATATATCAAAACCAGTAGGGGATCATTTATTAATATATAAAATAACTCGTATTTATAAAATATTTACATATTTACAAATATTTAAATATGTACAAATATATAAATATACAAATGCATTTACACATATTCATAATTTCCTTTACAATCATGCTAAATTTTCATCTCTATTAGACCCCCACCCATTTTTCCATAACCAGTATCTGATTTTCCTTAATATTGTTGCTAAAATCCTCTTACCACATGTATTCTTTCATTGCATATAAGCTGTATGACATACAATAACTTCTGTATCTATCCTTTAACACATTCTATACTTCTGTTCACATCCATGTTTATATCATTCACTTCTTTACATATATTCCCCATAACCTTTTTACTCTTTCACATTTCAAAAACATGCGTTCTATAGTTTCTTCTACTTGACAATGTAAACATATTCTTTCACTTTTCTTTGGCTATGTTTAGGCAGGCCATATGCACAGATTGTCCTCATCTAGGGCTTTGGTGACTGTCTCCAAGAAGTCCACCAAGTTTCAAACAAGTAGAAAACAGAGAACAAACCACACTGAATTCAACAATTAAAGTAAAAGTTAGCGCTTTCGTTTACTGAAATTAGCAAACTTCTTCAGACAAAAATAGGAAAAATAAATGCACTTATATATACTTACAAAGCATGACATAATTTCCTTAGCAAATAAACCAACCTCAATTTAAAGTACTAAACCACCTGCATGGTAAAAAGACAAGTAAATACAATCTATTCAAAGAACACACACACATATATATATATATATATATATATATATATATATATATATATGTGTGTGTGTGTGTGTGTGTTAAAACAATGAATATATCGAATCATAAATATACATATATATGAAAACATATAAAAATATATATATAAAACAAACATATCTCTTATTTTGATATATTATAAAGAATATATATATATATATATATATATATATATATATATATATATATATATGTAAATATCTATCCTTATCTCATCAAAGCCCTCACTTTCAGAATACTTTTAATGATTCTTAATTAAAGGTATTCTGAAAGTGAGGGCTTTGATGAGATAAGGATAGATATTTACATATATATATATATATATATATATATATATATATATATATTCTTTATAATATATCAAAATAAGAGATATGTTTGTTTTATATATATATATTTATATGTTTTCATATATATGTATATTTATGATTCGATATATTCATTGTTTTAACACACACACACACACACACACACACACACACATATATATATATATATATATATATATATATATATATATATTCTTTGAATAGATTGTATTTACTTGTCTTTTTACCATGCAGGTGGTTTAGTACTTTAAATTGAGGTTGGTTTATTTACTAAGGAAATGATGTCATGATTTGTAAGTATATATAAGTGCATTTATTTTTCCTATTTTTGTCTGAAGAAGTTTGCTAATTTCAGTAAACGAAAGCACTAACTTTTACTTTTATTGTTGCATTCAGTGTGGTTTGTTCTCTGTTTTCTACTTGTTTGCAGTTTGTGTCTTTAACTAGTCCACCAAGTTTAACAGGCATGCTCTCCCCTTGACAAAGCCCAGCCGGGTAGGGTCAAGAGTTTGGAGATTTCCTACATCTTTGTTAATAAAGTCCATGATGACTCATTCCATGGCCTTGCAGATAAGGCTGGCCAGGCTAATGAGTCTATAGTTAATAGGTTCATAAGTGTGTACTAGGCTAATGGCCCTGGAGCCTTTACAAGCCTAGCCCACAGGATTACCCTGGCATCGTGCCACCCGACCTTAGTTCTCACTGCCTCTGTCAAGTAGAGCCACTGAAATGATCTCCGGGCTGAATTTTCTGTTTCCCTTCCACTCATCAAGATTTCTCTTGAAGAGGGCCAGTGAGGCACTCCACTTGACATGTATGGGAAGTCTATTCCATAGCATGGGGAGTCTCTGAGTTATGAACCTGTCCGTCCAGCTTGTTCTGTTGATTGTGGTAATGAGGTTGAGGTCTCTGGAGCATGTAGTGTGGAGGGATTAGGATTTCTTTAGATGCAGCATTTCTAACAGAGCTGGGTCAGACATGGCTTTGTAAGTCAAACAGAGATCACTTCTAAGTAGGCGATATGAGACAGAAAATAGTTGGAGTTTTTTGAGTCTGTCCATATAGAACAAGTGTTTAAGGCCTAAGATCCTCTTTGTGAGGTATTTTTGCAGCCTCTCTAGTTGTTGTAGGTGTCTAGTGAGGTACATGCCAAATGGGGTATTGTACAATGATGACTGGCCTAATGAGGGAAGGGTAGAGGGAGACAATGACCTCTTTCTTCCTGGATGCAAAACCCTTAGTAATGAGATGTGCCACACAGAAGGACTTTCTGAACACAGTGGCAATGTGGTGGTCAAAAGAGAGGTTTCTGTCAACCTGTGTTCCCAGATCTCTTATGATGCCTTCTGTGTTCAGTGGACTACTATCGATGTGGTAATTCATGGGAACTAGGTTTTTCCCAAAGGGGATGATGACACATTTTTTGGCATTGAGCTTAAGGCCATGGTTCTAACACCAGTCACTGGTCTCAGTGAGGCCTTTCTGTAGGATGTCAACATCACTTGGGGAGTTAATTATGGCTCCCAACTTGCAATCATCTGCAAGCTTTGTCAGCCAGAATCCCTTCATTTTGGCCTGAACTTCAGAGAAGTAGATAACAAACAGCAGAGGACCCAGGACCAAACCCTGTGGGACTCCACTTGTGGCTGGTTGACAGTCTGACTTGGAATCAGCTACTTTCACACTGTGGGTTCTATCTGTGAGCCAGTTTGCAACCCACCTAGTGATACAGGGGTTGATGCCTAGCTTAGTGAGTTTTTCTATGATTCCTGATTGGGGAATGGTATCAAACACCTTGGCCAGATCAAGGTAGGCTGTATGAACCACCTTGCCTTCATCCACAGCTCTGGTGACTGACTCAAAGAAGTCGACCAGGTTGAGCAGGCATGATCTACCCTTCACAAGACCAAACTGTGTGGGATTCAGAGTTTGGAGGTTCCCTATATCTTTGTTTATTAGGTCCATGATAAGGCGTTCCATAGCTTTGCATATCAGACTTGTCAGGCTAATAGGGCGATAGTTCCCAGTGTCTGTAGTCACTCTTCCTTTGTGGAGCAGGACGGCTGTAGCAATGTGCCATTTGTTAGGGACAAAGCCTGTGGTGAGGCTGTGATTGAACAGGGCACACAGGTGAGATGCCAGTTCACTCTGTAGTTCATGTAGAATACAGCCAAGGATGTGGTCATGTCCTATAGAAGCTGTATTCTTGGCCTTGGGCAGTGCTGTTTTAACTTGTGCAGCAGTAATACTTGGTGCCTGGCAATCCACTGGTATTGTGATTGGTCCTTTGTTGGGGAGAGAGGGGTAAAGTTGGCACTGAATCTGTCAGCCAGTATATTAGCAATATCTGTTGGCATGGTATAGGAGGTGCCATTGTGCAACAGCTCCGAGCAAATCTGCGTATTGCCATGGAGATTCTTTACATACCTATAGAAGGCCTTGTGGTTGTATTTACTATCTGCTGCAATTCAGTTGGGTTTGTGCATGCATCCCCTTTGTGCAAAGGGATGATGGTTTTCCATTCTGCTGGTATGAATCCAGTGCTTAGGCTGTGATTGAAAAGTGTGACCAATGGTGATACTAATTCCTGTTTTAACCTATGTAGAACACAGACCAGGATATTGTCTGGTCCCATAGAAGCTGTGTTTTTGGCCTTGGAGAGGGCATTTAAGACCTGGTCCTCGGAGACACTAGGTGGGAGACAGGTGATAGGGAATGGGAGTGAAATTTTCACTGAACTTGTCAGCCAGCAGATTTGCTATATCCACAGGTTCTGTTTATGTAGTACCATTAACTAGGAGTTCAGTGCAAATCTGAGCCTTACCTTTGAGGTTATGGATGTAATTACCTTGTGGTTATCCTTAGTTAGGAAAGCTAATTTGGATTCATAGTTAGCTTTGTAGGACTTCTCTAGGAGTCTTGTTTGCTTGTTTTGAGACTGTTCCTTCCTAATCTTGGACAGCAATTTCTTTCTTCTGCCTCTTAATGGCAGTTGTCCATCAGGCAGGTTTATTTTTCCTTTAAGATCTTGCTTTGGTTCTATCAGGTATGACAGAGTTGATATAATTGTGCAGGTGCTTGTATAAAGCATTGGTGTATAACTCAGCATAGGTGTCTGTTCCATCAGTGGGGTAGGAGCTATGAAGTTATTTATGCTGTCACGTAAGAGGTTGTAATTGGCCTTGGAGAAATTTTTTAGTCTAGTTGTTGCTAAGGGGGGAGGGGTCATGTGTTATACTTCTAGTGAGACTGATTTGTGGTCAGATCTCACTAGGGATGATCAATAATTGGGGGGGGGGGTGCAGCAGTCTCCCATGTTGGTGAGCACCAGATCCAGGATGTTTGAACCCCTTGTGGGTGTGTCAACCAGCTGATCCAGGGCACTGGAATTAATGAGGTCAAGGAATCTTTGGGAAAGTGAGTTAGAACACATATAATGAACCCATTCAATGCATGGGTAATTAAAGTCACCCAAAACCAGAGTGTTTAGTTGTATCTTGATTGACTCAAGTACATCCAAGTAGGCTGAGTGGATGTCCTGATTCTTAGAGGGGGTCCTATAGCTGGCAATGACCTGAAGAGGAGTCTTACCTACAGTCATTTACACCTGAAATAATTCAAGGGAATTGTGCTGTTTGACCAGTCAATAGATGTGTTTATCTTCCTTTTCTATTTTCTCCATGATGTCCCCCAAGGAAACATCTCCTTCATTTTCTGGCTCACTCTGAACCACCGTTTCTTTAAGTAAATCATCCCATAACCTTCTCATCTGGAGAGCTGTAAATATACATCCCTCATTGCTGACTCATCTCCATCAAACGGGTATTTTTGAAACATTTTCTCAGAGTCCTGCTCACATTCTCCAGTCTTGATAATGGCTTTCTCCTTCATTTCTTTCTCTACTCCATTATTTCCTTCTCTCGCCATCTGCCTCCCTGTTTCTCTGGACTGCCTCGGTGCCTGGAACAAAAACAGGAAGTGCTCTTCTAAAATGGTTCCAACTCACAACAATGACGAGTAGGCGAAGTTCCCAGATGTCCTGGACAAATTTCCACTATTAGTATAAATACCACCTCGGGTCTCCCCTGAAAAGAAGCTACTAGCTTAGTGGGACTAATAAATAAGCATCACAGTTACATAAATGACAAATCATTTTTAATTTGAATGCAGTCATAAAATCTTGAGAACAAAATATTGTAACGACAATTTACAATAGGTATGCTTAAACACTACTTACATTATATACATGTGTTAACTCCTACAGAGGTCATACACATAGATAACATTTTGGTAATTAAATGTTAATGGATGAAATTTATCCATAGCTGAAAATGCATATGTAATTATGAGTGTCTCATCAAACATCCAATACTCACAATAATAAACAACTAAAGAAGGTCAAATCTATAAAAGATTGGGGGAAAAAAAATAAAGCTAATTTATTTATTTATTTTTGCAAGGGGGGAAAGCACACCTGCACTGCCCACATCCCCTACTAATTATATATACCAACTCCAAGATCATACAACAGTGGGGTAAGGGCAAATTTACTTACCCTGCTGCACCATGAGTCCATACAAAAGGCTGCCTGCAAAAACTCCATTGAAAATAATGTTCATAGGATCATAGGATTGTATGATCATAGGAAGTTACTAGGCTATTGGCCCTGAGGCCCTTATAAGCTTAGCCAAGAGTTTAGCCCATGTTTAGACAAGTCAGGACCTAGAGACCCTGTCCAGCAGGGACACAGGTGGAATCCCAGGAGTGTATTTTCTGTTTCCCATCCAGTTATCCAGGTTGCCCTTAAAAAGGGATAATGAGGTACTCTGCTTGATGTGGAGAGGGAGTCTCTTCCACAGATGGGGGGAGTCTCTGGGACACAAATCTGTCCCACCAATAAGTTGTATTTATATCACAGACCAGGTTGAAGTCACGCGTACGGGTTCATAGGTTCATAGGTTGGTACTAGGCTATTGGCTCTAGGGCCTATACAAGCCTAGCCATAACAATTCCCTGGCTATTTCTTCCAGCACTATTTACTTCCCTGGACCCCTGTCTAGCAGGGTGACTGACGTGATCCCCAGGGTGAATTTCCTTTCTCCCATCCAGTCATCAAGGTTCCTTTTGAAGAGGGCCAAGGAGGCACTCTGCTTGACATGTATGGGCAGTCTGTTCCAGAGTCTGGGGAGTCATTGGGTCAGAAACCTATCCCTCCAGCATGTTTTGTTTATTATGATGATAAGTTTTAGATCCCTGGGGCGTGTGGCTCTGAAGGATTGGGATTTCTTTAAGTGTAGCATGTCCAACAGCCCATGGTTTGACATGGCCTTGTATGTTAAGCAGAGATCGCTTCTGAGTAGACAATATTCAACAGAGTATAGCTAGAGTTTTTTAAGGCAGTCAGCACAGGGCATCTGCTTTAGGCTTGTGATTCTTTTAGTGAGGTATTTCTGTGGCTTTTCCAGTTGTTGCAGATGTCTTGAGAGGTACATACCAAATGGGGCATTGTATTCTATAATGGGTCTATTGAGGGATGAGTACAGTGGGACAATGACCTCCTTTTTTCTGGATGAAAAGCCCTTAGTGATGAGGTGTGCCACATAGAAGAATTTCCTGACTGTTGTGGTGATTTGGTTATCGAAGGTGAGACCACTGTCTACCTGTGTCCCTAAGTCTCTTATCCCACTTTTGGTGTTTAGTGTACTGCCACCTATGTGGTAATTCATGGCTACATGTTTTTCCCAAAGGGGATAACTATACATTTTTTGGCATTGAGCTTGAGCCCATGGCTCTGGCACCAAGCATCTGTTTCTGTAAGGCCCTTTTGTAGAGTATCCACATCATCTGGGGATTCAATAATGGCTCCCAGTTTGCAGTCATCTGCAAACTTTGTTAGCCAGAGTCCCTTAGTGTTGGTCTGTACTTCAGAGAAGTAGATGCCAAACAAGATCGGTCCCAGGACTGAACCCTGAGGTACTCCACTTGTCACTTGTCTGGAGCTGGATTTGGAGTCAGCTACTTTTACAGTGTGGGTTCATTCAGTAAGCCATTTGGCAACCCATCAAGTGACATAGGGATTAATGCCCAGCTTAGTAAGTTTATCTATGATTCTAGAGGGGGGGATGGTGTCAAAGGCCTTGGTGAGGTCCAGATAGGCTGTGTGGACTGCCTTACCCTCATCCACGGCTCTGGAGACTGATTCCAAGAAGTCAATCAGGTTCAGGAGACAAGATAGGCCCTTCATGAACCCAAACTGGGTGGAGTCCAGTGTTTAAAGGTTGGCAATATCTTTGTTTATAAGTTCCATGATAATACGTTCCATGGCCTTGCAGATCAGGCTCATCAGACTGATGGGGTGGTAGTTCCCAGGATTCAAGGTGGATACCCCTTGTGGAGTGGGATACCTGTAGCTGTGCACCACTCAGTGGGCATGAAGCCTGAGGTGAGGGTATGATTAAACATGACACTTAGGTGAGGTGCCAGTTCATTTTGTGGTTGCTTGAGTGGAGATTGACTTGTGGATATGCAGCAGTCCCATCAAGGTGGGGTCTGAGATTGCATTGTATGCCAGACAGAGGTCATCTCTGAGGAGTCTATATGAAAATGAGTAGAGCGACAGGGCTTTTAGCCTATCTGTGTTGGGTAAGTGTTTGAGGCCCTGGATTCTCCTGGTGAGGAACCTCTGTGGTCTCTCCAGCTGCTGTATGTGGTTTGTGAGGTACATGCCGAAGGGGGCTTTGTACTAAATAATTGGCCTTTTAAGTGAAGAATACAGGGATCTTATTACCTCTGTCCCTGGATGAGATATCCTTACTTATGAGGTGGGACATGTTGAAAGCTTTCCATACAACGGTTGCAACATGGTGGTCAAAAGTCAGGTTGCTATCAACCTGGGTGCCCAAATCCCTCACTACTGATTGTGTACTTAGGACATTGTTATTAATGTGATATGTGGGGATGTCACTTTTCCCAAAGGGGACGATGATGCATATTTTGACAATCAGCTTGAGGCCATGTTTCTGGCACCAGTCATTTGTCTGAGTGAGACCCTCTTGGAGGACATCCACATCACTTGGGGAATTGATGACTGCACCCAGCTTGCAGTCATCTGCAAACTTGGTCAGCCATAACCCACTGGTTTTGGCCTGCACCTCAGAGAAGTATATCCTGAATAACAGAGGCACCAAGACTGATCCCTGGGGTATGCCACTCGTTATGGGTCTATTGCTTGAGGTGGCTTCCCCTAGTTTGATTAGGTGGGTTCTGTCAGTGAGTCAGATTGCTACCCATCTGGTGACATATGGATTGATGCCTAGTTGAGAGAGCTTATCTACTATGCCCAGGTGGGGAATAGTGTCGCTCAGGCATAGTAGATAAACTCATATGAGCATTCACTGTTTCAGATTTCCACTGTAATTACACATACAGAGACATGATTAAAAAATGATGCATAAGAAATACAGTTATAGGATAGTGCGATGATGTGTAACATAAACATTTCAGGTATGCGTGCTGTAAGGTAGGAAGTTGTAAGATATATGGCAGCATTATTTTCTTCCAGATAACAAGAAACAGCCATTACGTGTACGTGGGACCTATGCCATTGTTAACAGTTTGCTATAATACATATGGCATAAAATGAAAAAAAAGTAACAAGCATTTCTAAGAGAGCAACAGGAAGTATAGAATGGCTGTAGGCAGCATGTATCAATATATGCCACTGTAGTCTAAGAATATACAATGATGACAGTACCATAGAAAATACTACATATGGTGGCTTTAATTCGTGGATGTTTGTGCTACTTGTTGGCTATGGCTGTGTAAGAACTTTGTTTCTTCTTATTAGCCAGCTGTTGGTTGCAAGCTGCTATATAGTTGCATCTAGATGGTCTGATGAGTGGAATGAAGACTGGTGTTTTGTTGCTGTTCTGCCATGAGCTGGACTATCTTTTGGGTTGGTGTACCTTATAGCTGGTGTTGAAGGAAGTTTGCTACCAGATCTTTGAATTATTCTTGCTACTGTACTTGGGATATTTTTATAAGTTGATGAAGAACCTTCCTTGTTTTAAGAAGTGGGTGTTGTGTGTTCTGCAATCTATGCATATTGGACATTGAGATTAAAAACTGTAACCTTCTCTGAAGATATTGATTATTATTTTAGTTAATACTCACAGCCCCTTTTGGTATCCAGATATGTTTTGGGTCAGCTTCATTAATTAAGTGACTTACTAACTACTAAGAGTCAGTATTAGAAAGAATAAGATGTAAATAACAAAATGATATTAAGAATGCTAATCTCAGCTATCCTGTTAATTATTGTTCACATTTTCATATTTACATTCATTATACTTTTCAACCTCTAAGAACAACAAATTTGGACAAAGCTAAAAATAATGGGGGGGGGGGGCAAAAACCCAGAACCAAGGCAAACGTTAAATGTTGTTCTTATTTACTAACAAAGTTGCTAGAATAATAGGTTTTGAAATAGCATGATTTTTTTAAGGAATATGAAGTCTGAAACTCAAACCCCAGGATTCAATAAACTCTGTGTAGGCTTCACGCAAAGCCTACATGGAGTTTACACGTGAGCGCGATGGTGTGACGTAAGCAGCAACGCACAATGCACATTCATGCTGCACACCACGTTTAAGTGAGGTTTCACGGCTGGCAACAGTGTAGCTGGCCAAGAAACCATGTAAGTGAACAAGGATAGCACACCCATTGAAACCAGAGCACTGACGGTCCACATGGTTGGCCCAGTATTCATTCCTCAATGCTGTATTTCTTGTCACTTGAAGGAACCTCTGTCCATGTTGGCTCAGAGCACGTTTTGAATTTCTTTTTCCTGAGAGGAAAAATTGTCATCCCTAGGTCTGTTTGTCATCTAGAAGACAGTTATGTACACATGGGTCAATTGATGCGGGGGCCCACATATGGAGATGAGTATGTGGACAGCTTATGTCAATTTAAATTCTCTGCACTCTTGTGCAATCCCACTGGGACATATAAAAGCATATCTGATAGAGATAGTCACTGTGACATATCATACTGGGACATATAAAAGCATATCTGATAGAGATAGTCACTGTGCCATATCATACTGGGACATATAAAAGCATATCTGATAGAGATAGTCACTGTGCAGTATCATACTGGGACATATAAAAGCATATCTGATAAAGATAGTCACTGTGCCATATCATACTGGGACATATAAAAGCATATCTGATAGAGATAGTCAGTGTGCCATATCATACTGGGACATATAAAAGCATATCTGATAGAGATAGTCAGTGTGCCATATCATACTGGGACATATAAAAGCATATCTGATAGAGGTAGTCACTGAGCCATATCATACTGGGACATATAAAAGCATATCTGATAGAGATAGTCACTGTGCCATATCATACTGGGACATATAAAAGCATATCTGATAGAGATAGTCACTGTGCCATAGCGTACTGGGACATATAAAACCATATCTGATAGAGATAGTCACTGTGCCATAGCATACTGGGGCATAAAAAAGCATATCTGATAGAGATAGTCACTGTGCCATAGCATACTGGGACATATAAAAGCATATCTGATAGAGATAGTCACTGTGCCCTATCATACTGGGACATATAAAAGCATATCTGATAGAGATAGTCACTGTGCCATATCATACTGGGACATATAAAAGCATATCTGATAGAGATAGTCACAGTGCCATATCATACTGGGACATATAAAAGCATATCTGATAGAGATAGTCAGTGTGCCACATCATACTGGGACATAGAAAAGCATATCTGATAGAGATAGTCAGTGTGCCATATCATACTGGGATATATAAAAGCATATCTGATAGAGATAGTCACTGTGCCATATCATACTGGGACATATAAAAGCATATCTGATAGAGATAGTCAGTGTGCCATAGCATACTGGGACATATAAAAGCATATCTGATAGAGATAGTCACTGTGCCATAGCATACTGGGAATATAAAAGCATATCTGATAGAGATAGTCATTGTGCCATAGCATAATGGGACATATAAAAGCATATCTGATAGAGATGGTCACTGTGCCATAGCATACTGGGACATATAAAAGCATATCTGATAGAGATAGTCACTGTGCCATATCATACTGGGACAAATAAAAGCATATCTGATAGAGATGGTCACTGTGCCATATCATACTGGGACATATAAAAGCATATCTGATAGAGATGGACACTGTGCCATATCATACTGGGACATATAAAAGCATATCTGATAGAGATGGTCACTGTGCCATATCATACTGGGACATATAAAAGCATATCTGATAGAGATGGTCACTGTGCCATATCATACTGGGACACATAAAAGCATATCTGATAGAGATGATCACTGTGACATATCATACTGGGACATATAAAAGCATATCTGATAGAGATAGTCACTGTGCCATATCATACTGGGACATATAAAAGCATATCTGATAGAGATAGTCACTGTGCCATATCATACTGGGACATATAAAAGCATATCTGATAGAGATAGTCACTGTGCCATATCATACTGGGACATATAAAAGCATATCTGATAGAGATGGTCACTGTGCCATATCATACTGGGACATATAAAAGCATATCTGATAGAGAAGGTCACTGTGCCATATCATACTGGGACATATAAAAGCATATCTGATAGAGATGGTCACTGTGCCATATCATACTGGGACAAATAAAAGCATATCTGATAGAGATGGTCACTGTGCCATATCATACTGGGACATATAAAAGCATATCTGATAGAGATAGTCACTGTGCCATATCATACTGGGACATATAAAAGCATATCTGATAGAGATAGTCACTGTGCCATATCATACTGGGACATATAAAAGCATTTCTGATAGAGATAGTCACTGTGCCATATCATACTGGGACATATAAAAGCATATCTAATAGAGATAGTCACTGTGCCATATCATACTGGGACATATCAAAGCATATCTGATAGAGATAGTCACTGTTCCATATCATACTGGGACATATCAAAGCATATCTGATAGAGATAGTCACTGTGCCATATCATACTGGGACATATCAAAGCATATCTGATAGAGATAGTCACTGTGCCATATCATACTGGGACATATCAAAGCATATCTGATAGAGATAGTCACTGTGCCATATCATACTGGGACATATCAAAGCATATCTGATAGAGATAGTCACTGTGCCATATCATACTGGGACATATCAAAGCATATCCGATAGAGATAGTCACTGTGCCATATCATACTGGGACATATCAAAGCATATCCGATAGAGATAGTCACTGTGCCATATCATACTGGGACATATCAAAGCATATCTGATAGAGATAGTCACTGTGCCATATCATACTGGGACATATCAAAGCATATCTGATAGAGATAGTCACTGTGCCATATCATACTGGGACATATCAAAGCATATCTGATAGAGATAGTCACTGTGCCATATCATACTGGGACATATCAAAGCATATCTGATAGAGATAGTCACTGTGCCATATCATACTGGGACATATCAAAGCATATCTGATAGAGATAGTCACTGTGCCATATCATACTGGGACATATCAAAGCATATCTGATAGAGATAGTCACTGCGCCATATCATAAATGGACATATAAAAGCATATCTGATAGAGATAGTCACTGTGACATATCATACTGGGACATATAAAAGCATATCTGATAGAGATAGTCACTGTGCCATATCATACTGGGACATATAAAAGCATATCTGATAGAGATAGTCACTGTGCCATATCATACTGGGACATATAAAAGCATATCTGATAGAGATAGTCACTGTGCCATATCATACTGGGACATATCAAAGCATATCTGATAGAGATAGTCACTGTGCCATATCATACTGGGACATATCAAAGCATATCTGATAGAGATAGTCACTGTGCCATATCATACTGGGACATATCAAAGCATATCTGATAGAGATAGTCACTGTGCCATATCATACTGGGACATATCAAAGCATATCTGATAGAGATAGTCACTGTGCCATATCATACTGGGACATATCAAAGCATATCTGATAGAGATAGTCACTGTGCCATATCATACTGGGACATATCAAAGCATATCTGATAGAGATAGTCACTGTGCCCTATCATACTGGGACATATCAAAGCATATCTGATAGAGATAGTCACTGTGCCATATCATACTGGGACATATCAAAGCATATCTGATATGAAAATGATGCTTGAATGATATGACTTGCAATAACAATATAATTTGTGATATCTGTGTGGCTTATAGTGGGCAACACAGTATTGGAAGTCCAACCACACAATCCACACACTCAACATGCAGTTCACATTAATATACTATGCAAAATATATGTGTAAAAGAAAAATGTGTGATGGCTGTCACACACATACTGTAGCTGTAATTCAGTTTGAGCTTAAACAGATGACCAGTGTGGAAACTGCAGTCGTACTAACATGAACTGTTATACATGATAAGCTTTTAACACAATCAATACTGAGCAGGGAATGCTATCCACATCAGCAGAGAATATCTGAAAATTATCCTTTGAACACATTATGGAAAGTGGTAATCACTAGGTAGCCTATCTACCAAGGGAAGAGTGGGTTTTGGCCCTGAAGTTGTGGTTCATTGTCCGTTTGGGCAATTTTTCCATCTCTTTCTACTTTCTGGTTAAAAGACGTTTTGCGTTTGGTCCCCACCTTTCCTATAACTAGTGTAATTCACGTACAGCTTTGGTGTATCCAGGACTGTTGGTAAGCTTTTGAGCCCCCCAAGCCCTTCTGTGTTGGAGAGGAGCCTTTTAGCTTATCAGTGAGAGTGGTGAGCACTAGGTAAACTATCTACCACAGGAGTGGTTTCTGGCCCAGAAATTATAGTTTATTGGCCATTTGGGAAGCTTTTCCATCTCTTTCAACCTTCTGATTTAAAAGCCTGTGTTGCGCTTGTTTCCTGCCTTTCCTGTTACTAGTCTAGTCCCAGTACAGATTTGCTGTATCCAGTATCTTTGTAAGCTTCTGAGCCCCCCAAGCCTTTTCCGTGTTGGAGGGAAGCCTTATAGCTTATTAGTGGGAGTGGTAAGCATCAGGTAGCCTATCTACCACAAGAGGAGTGGTCCCTGGCCCAGAAATTGTAACTGTTGACTGTCTGAGCAGTTTTTTTTCCATCTCTTTCAACTTTCTGGTTTGAAAGCCGCACTTGTGCCTGTTTCCCACCTTTCCTATAACTAGCCTAGTCAGGTTACAGTGTTGCTGTATCCAGGATTGTTAGTAAGCTTCTGAGCCCCCAAACCTTTCTGTGTTGGTGGAAAGCCTTCTAGCTTATCAGTGGGAGTGGTAAGCAGTAGGTAGCTTATCCTCCATGGGAAGAGTGAGGTTTGGCCCAGAAATTGTAGTTTATTTGGCTGTTTGGGCAGTTTTCCATCTCTTTCATTTTGCTGGCATAAAAGCCTACATTTGTACTTGTTCCCCACCTTTCCTGTAACTAGTCTAGTCCAGGTGCAGATTTGCTGTATTCCAGGAATCTTTGTAAGCTTCTGAGCCCCGCAAGCCTTTCTGTGTTGCAGGTAAGCCTTCTAGCTTATCAGTGGGAGTGGTAAGCACTAGGTAGCCTGTCTACCACGAGAGGAGAGGTTCTTGGCCCAGAAATTGTAATTTATTGACCATTTGGATAGTTTGTCCATCTCTTTCAACTTTCTGGTTTAAAAGTCCACATCTGCGCTTGTTTCCCATCTTTCCTGTAAATAACCTACTGGGTAGCACTAGAAAGCCTTAAACTGATACAAGCCTACTAGCTTATGAGAGAGATCTTGGAGTGAATAAGTATCAGTTTTCTGTACTTTCTTGCTATACTTAACTGTTTTCTGCCTAAATGCAGATTTTTCCAGCATTTATTGTGATTTAAAAGATTTTTTTTTCACATATTGTACTTATTTGACTGCCTGCACTTTTAAAAAGTTGTTTTTTTGTTTAAATAATTTGTTTAGCTGTTGTAGGCTACACGCTAATGTGTGATAGCCTTTTCTGATCGTTTGTAGTCATTTAAAGCTGTTTTAAGTATATTTTTTACTGTTTTTGCCTTTTCTTTTCAAAAAAAACAAAAAACCAAAAACATTCCTTGTTTCCCACCTTTTTAAGCTAGTATAGTCCAGTTTTCAGGCTAGTGCCGAATTCAGGGCTGTGATACCCGTTTTTGAGTTGCCCATACATTACTTGGATAGAAGGAAGTTTCTCTGTTCACCTGTGAGAGAAGGGAGCTTTGAGCAACCTGTCGGTTCCTGGAGGAGTGGTTGCAGCCCAGAAGTTAGTAGTTTATTGGCTATTTTGGGCTAATTTCTTTCTCTTTCATTTCCCTACTATAAAAACCGTGTTTGCACAGTTTAGCGCACCAAGCAGTGCCGGTTAGCTACTGTTAAATTATTCCCGGCTCCACTAAGTCTCCTCTTCAGTTTTTCCCTTGAAACTAGTCTAACCCTCAACCTAAGCACTCAAAAAGCATCTTACAGCCAAGCACTTGCTCAGACCTAATAGCACTAATATACCAAGACACTGATTGCCCAGCAGGGCAAGGCTCTTTATTCACCCCTCACCAACCAAGCGACTAAGCAGCTCACCCTACTATTCAGGCATGGCCAAAGGGCATCTTCAGGTGCATTCTTCAGTCCAGCTGGTGAGTCTGGGTATCCTGAGGCAATGTTACAACTGCCTCATGTACACAGACAACCCTCTCCTCCTGCCACAAAACACTAACATATGTGAGAGATGCAATTATGCAGCCAAACTGGAAGCTAAGCTGTCTCTACCCAAGACTGGAACAGACAGTCAAGAGGAGAAGGTTAACACTTGCACCACAACTCCAGCCGCACACACACCTACTAAAACAGCACTGGCAAAAAATACACATAAATACACAAAATCATGCTCAGAGACTCTAAATAAAAACCTGCAAAAGCATCAGATACCTCCAAAGCAGACACCCAAACAACCTGCACTTCCCGTCACAAACTAGACAACACATAAAACACAAAATTAGTGTGCCGCACAATCACAGTCCTTAAGGCGAAATAACATATCTAACACACTAGTAATAGGTGACTCTATAGTCAGGCACACTGACGTCCCACTCACTAGGCTGGACAAGCAGAAGGTTACTGTTAGCTGGCTGTCGGGAGCCAGAATCCGCCACATAACACAAGCACTCAGGTCACTCCAGAACAAGTACAAATATGACTCTGTAATTGTTCATGTTGGTGTGAATGACCTGAGATGTTCCGCCCTGGACTACATGAAAAGAGACATGGAAGAGCTCTCTGATCATGTAGCCCAGGCTGGTATGACCCTGACCCTGAGTACCATCCTGCCCTCACCAACAATGATACCTAAGTATAAAGAAAAAATGATAAATTTCAACAATTGGCTAAGCTTCTGGTGTCATTCAAAGGGGATCCAGTGTCTGTCAGCCTGGGATGACATGCTCGACAAGCCGCGTTGCTTCGCAAGTGACGGCTTGCACCTGTCACCCCTAGGCTTTCGAATACTGGCCAAGGCTCTTGCTGCCCCCATAGTGCCTTTTTTAGGCAAGGCTCAAAAGTCAAACCCACCTCCGTAAACAGCACAACTAACAAAAAACTGAGGGTTATGCTACTCAGTGCTAGGAGTTTAAATCTCAAAATGCACGTGCTCAAAGCACTCCTCAGTATGGCGAACGTCGATATCTGTGTAGTAACTGAAACCTGGTTCAAGGCTCCAGAGAGCACCCCAGCACTACCAGGCTACAACTCATACCACACATTTCGGCCACAGAACATGGACCAAAACACAAAAGGAGGGGGTGTATCCATATTTATCAAGGATACCTACACCTCCAGATTAGTGGCGCAGCATGATACCTCTGAGATCATCCATGTGCAACAAACATTGGGCAAATCTGCAATGCAAATTGTGGCCTGCTACAGATCACCCTTCATGACCCAGGACCACCACTCCAGCTTTCTGGTTTCACTGGAAAACATGAAGGTCTTACCAAACACCCTGATACTGGGCAATTTCAATTATCCTATCATTCACTGGGAAAATTACTCAGGTACAAATTCCCAGGCCCAGTGCTTCCTGGAATTCATCAACTCAAATGCCCTGGATCAGCTGGTAAACTCCCCTACCAGAAGTGACAACATATTGGACCTGGTCATCACCAACATGGGCGACAGGTGTTCCACACTGGAGGTCAACCCGTCACTGGTTAGATCAAGCCATACACTAATCACTCTGGATGTCCACACCCCACCACCACCCCAGCTAAGGAAACCATAGTAAAAAACTTTTCCAAAACAAACTTCACCTTACTTAAGACAGAGGTGGTAAGTTTCACAGCCCCCACGCTAAAGGATAACGTTGCCCAAGATGCAGAAACCTTTACAAATGCACTCTATGAGCACCTACAAGGATGCATGGATCATGCCATCCCTAGCAAAACCAAGACTCTAAGAGAAGGAAACCAGTTTGCTGGACCCCTGCCATAAACTGGCTATACAATAGAAGGAGGAAACTAATTCAGAAAAAAAAGCAAATCCCAAGATAGAAAACCATCCCTGACCAGTATCAGTAAGAAACTGACGTCCCTCATGAAATCGTCCAAGGCTAACTTCTAAAGAAAAATAGCCAAGGATTCAAATGATAACCACAAAGCCTTCTTTAGCTATGTTAAGAATCTAAGTGGCAACTCACAGATATGGACTGAACTAGTGCAAAATAGCACAAAATATACTGAACCTACTGATATTGCCAACATCCTGGCAGATAGATTCAGTGCAAATTTCAACCCCCTCTCACCTGCAAAAGGGTCCACAACAATACTGGAAAAGTGCAGTGTCCCAAAAATCACAGACGCACAGGTGAAAACAGCCCTTTCAAAAGCCAAAAACACAGCGTCAATGGGACCAGATGGTGTCCCAGGCTGCGTCTTGCACGAACTATAGAACAAACTAACCCCCCACCTAAACACGCTGTTCAACATCAGACTCTCCACAGGCTATGTGCCAATAAAATGGTGCACAGCAACAGTTATTCCTCTTCACAAAGGAGGGGCCACAACTGACCCTGGTAACTATCACCCCATAAGCCTGACTAGTCTGGTCTGCAAGGCTATGGAGGGCATCATCATGGAACTCATTAACAAAGACATTGGGAACCTCCAAACACTTGACCCGACCCAGTTTGGCTTTGTTAAGGGCAGATCATGTCTATTAAACCTGGTGGACTTCTTTAAGACAGTCACCAAGGCCATAGAAGAGGGAAAGGTCATTCACACAGCCTACCTTGACCTCGCCAAGGGTTTTGACACCATTCCCCACTTGGGTATTACAGGAAAAACTCATCAGCCTGAACATAAACCCCTATGTCATGAGATGGGTTGCCAACTGGCTTACAGACAGAACTCACACGGTAAGAATAGCGGGCTTCAGGTCTGACTCTAAACCAGTCACAAGTGGTGTCCCGCAAGGCTTGGTCCTGGGACCCCTACTGTTCAGCATTTACTTCTCAGAAGTACAGGCAAACACAGGAGGACTATGGCTAACCAAGTTCACCGATGACTGCAAACTGGCAACCATAATTGACTCTCTGGCTGACACTGACATCCTCCAAAAGGGCCTAAATGAGATGGACACCTGGTGTCAAAGTCATAGCCTCAAGCTAAATGCCAAAAAATGCATAGTCATCCCATTTGGGAAAAACAAAACACCCACTAATTACCACATAGGTGGCAGCCCCCTTAATACAGAAGAGGTAATAAGAGATCTGGGAACCCAGATAGATAGTAATCTCTCCTTTGACAATCATATTGCCAAAGTAGTTAGGAAATCCTTCTATGTGGCCCATCTAATTACTAAAGGGTTCACATCTAGAAATAAAGAGGTTGTAGTGCCCCTCTTCTCATCACTCATTAGACCCATCATAGAGTACAATGCCCCATTTGGGATGTACCTTACAAGACACTTCCAAAAGCTGAAAAGAAAATAAAAATACCTCACCAAGAGGATTACTGGTCTCAAACCTATGTCCTATGCAACCCAACTGAAAAAACTCTGGCTGTACTCAGTGGCATATCGCATACTCAGAGGTGATCTCTGCCTGACATGCAAAGCCATGTCCAACTCAGAATTTATGGACATGCTCCACCTAAAGAAATCCAAGTCACTGTGAGCCACACACTTTAGTGAGCTAAACCTCAACAGTACAATAAAAAGAACATGCTGGAGGGATAGATTCCTTTCACAGAGACTCCCCATGCTTTGGAACAAAGTTCCAAACTACATCAGGCAGAGCTCCACACTAACATTCTTCAAGAGAAACCTTGACGAATGGATGGGTAACAGAAAATACACCCTGGGATCACTTCATTGAGTCTGCTTGACAGAGGATTAGTTAATTAATCAATAGGGCGGCGAAAGCCGACACACTTTGGCCAGGCTTAGCAATGCCCTCAAGCAGATAGCCTAGTACCTAACTATGAACCTATGAACTTATGAACCAATGGAGCAAAGTTCTGTTCATGGGTATCATTACACAGCACCATATGTAGCACAATTCTGTTAATAGGTATCAGTATACAGCACCATATGTAGCACATTTCTGTTAATAGGTATAATTATACAGCACCGCATGTACCACATTTGTGTTAATAGACATCATTATACAGTACCATATGTAGCACATTTATGTTAAAAGGTATCACTATACAGCACCATATGTAGCACATTTCTGTTAATAGGTATCAATACATAGCACCATAGATAGCACATTTCTGTTAATAGGTATTATTATACAGCACCATATGTAATACATTTCTGTGAATAGGTATCATTATACAGCACCATATGTAGCACATTTCTGTTAATAGGTAACATTATACAGCACCATATGTAGCACTTTTCTGTTAATAGGTATCATTATACAGCACCATATGTAACACATTTCTGTTAATAGGTATCACTATACAGCACCATATGTAGCACATTTCTGTTAAAACGTATAATTATACACTATCATACGTATCATCTTTATGTTAATACGCATTATTATACTGCACCATATGTAGCACATTTCTGTTAATAGGTATCATTATACAGCACCATATGTATCACATTTCTGTTAATAGGTATCACTATACAGCACCATATGTATCACATTTCTGTTAATAGGTATCATTATACAGCACCATATGTAGCACATTTCTGTTAATAGGTATCACTATACAGCACCATATGTAGCACATTTCTGTTAATAGGTGTCACTATAAAGCACCATATGTATCACATGTCTGTTAATAGGTATCATTATACAGCACCATATGTATCACATTTCTGTTAAAAGGTATCATTATACAGCACCATATGTAGCACATTTCTGTTAAAAGGTATCATTATAAAGCACCATATGTAGCACATTTCTTTCTATTAATAGGTATCATTATACAGCACCACATGTAGCACATTTCTGTTAAAATATATGATTAAACAGCACCACATGTAGCTCATTTATGTTAATAGATATCATTATACAGCACCATATGTAGCACATTTCTGTTAATAGGTATCATTATACAGCACCATATGTAGCACATTTCTGTTAATAGGTATCATTATACAGCACCATATGTATCACATTTCTGTTAATAGGTATCACTATACAGCACCATATGTATCACATTTCTGTTAATAGGTATCATTATACAGCACCATATGTAGCACATTTCTGTTAATAGGTATCATTATACAGCACCATATGTAGCACATTTCTGTTAATAGGTATCACTATACAGCACCATATGTATCACATTTCTGTTAATAGGTATCATTATACAGCACCATATGTATCACATTTCTGTTAATAGGTATCATTATACAGCACCATATGTAGCACATTTCTGTTAATAGGCATCATTATACAGCACCATATGTACCACATTTCTGTTAATAAGTATCATTATACAGGACTGGATGTAACACATTACTGTTAATAGGCATCATTATACAACATCATATGTAACACATTTCTGTTAATAGGTATCATTATACAGCACCATATGTAGCACATTTCTGTTAATAGGTATCATTATACAGCACCATATGTAGCACATTTCTGTTAATAGGTATCATTATACAGCACCATATGTAGCACATTTCTGTTAATATGTATCATTATACAGCACCATATGTAGCACATTTCTGTTAATAGGTATCATTACACAGCACCATATGTAGCACATTTCTGTTAATAGGTATCATTATACAGCACCATATGTATCACATTTCTGTTAATAGGTATCATTATACAGCACCATATGTAGCACATTTCTGTTAATATGTATCATTATACAGCACCATATGTATCACATTTCTGTTAATAGGTATCATTATACAGCACCATATGTATCACATTTCTGTTAATAGGTATCATTATACAGCACCATATGTAGCACATTTCTGTTAATAGGTATCATTATACAGCACCATATGTAGCACATTTCTGTTAATAGGTATCATTATACAGCACCATATGTATCACATTTCTGTTAATAGGTATCATTATACAGCACCATATGTATCACATTTCTGTTAATAGGTATCATTATACAGCACCATATGTAGCACATTTCTGTTAATAGGTATCATTATACAGCACCATATGTAGCACATTTCTGTTAATAGGTATCATTATACAGCACCATATGTAGCACATTTCTGTTAATAGGTATCATTATACAGCACCATATGTATCACATTTCTGTTAATAGGTATCATTATACAGCACCATATGTAGCACATTTCTGTTAATAGGTATCATTATACAGCACCATATGTATCACATTTCTGTTAATAGGTATCATTATACAGCACCATATGTATCACATTTCTGTTAATAGGTATCATTATACAGCACCATATGTAGCACACTTCTGTTAATAGGTATCACTGCACAGCATCATATGTAGCACATTTCTGTTAAAAGGGATCATTATACAGCACCATATGTATCCCATTTCTATTAATAGGTATCATTATACAGCACCATATGTAGCACCTTTCTGTTAATAGGTATCATTATACAGCAACATATGTAGCACAATTTTGTTAATATGTATCATTATACTGCACCATATGTAGCACATTTCTGTTAATAGGTATCACTATACAGCACCATATGTATCACATTTCTGTTAATATGTATCATTATACAGCAACATGTGTATCAAATTTCTGTTAATTTGTATCATTATACAGCACCATATTTATCCCATTTCTGGTTATACGTATCATTATTGAGCACCATATGTAGCACATTTCTGTTAATATGTATCATTATACAGCACCATATGCAGCACATTTCTGTTAATATGTATCATTATACAGCACCATATGTAGCACATTTATGTTAATAGGTATTATTATACAGGACCGGATGTAGCACATTTCTGTTAATAGGTATCATTATACAGCACCATATGTATCACATTTCTGTTAATAGGTATCATACAGCACCATATGTATCACATTTCTGTTAATAGGTATCATTATACAGCACCATATGTATCACATTTCTGTTAATAGGTATCATTATACAGCACCATATGTAGCACATTGCTGTTAAAAGGTAACATTATAAAGCACCATATCACATTTATGTTAATAGGTATCATTATACAGGACCAGATGTAGCACATTTCTATT
This sequence comes from Protopterus annectens, assembly GCF_019279795.1. Taxonomy (NCBI): domain Eukaryota; kingdom Metazoa; phylum Chordata; order Ceratodontiformes; family Protopteridae; genus Protopterus; species Protopterus annectens. The sequence goes on from NC_056742.1 coordinate 506,462,919, forward strand.
AATAGGTATCAATATACAGCACCATATATAACACATTTCTGTTAATAGGTATCATTGTAAAGCACCATATGTAGCACATTTCTGTTAATAGGTATCACTATACAGCACCATATGTATCACATTTCTGTTAATAGGTATCACTATACAGCACAATATGTATCACATTTCTGTTAATAGATATCATTATACAGTACCATACATAGCACATTTCTGTTAATAGGTATCATTATACAGCACCACATGTAGCACATTTCTGTTAATAGGTATCATTATACAGCAACATATTTAGCACATTTCTGTTGATAGATATCATTATAGCACCATATGTAGCACATTTCTGTTAATATGTATCATTATACAGCACCACATGTAGCACATTTCTGTTAATAGGTATCATTATACAGCAACATATTTAGCACATTTCTGTTAATAGGTATCATTATAGCACCATATATAGCACATTTCTGTTAATAGGTATCATTATACAGCACCATATGTAGCACATTTCTGTTAGTAAGTATCATTACAGAGCACCATATGTATCACATTTCTGTTAATAGGTATCATTATACAGCACCATATGTATCACATTTCTGTTAATAGGTATCATTATACAGCACCATATGTATCACATTTCTGTTAATATGTATCATTATACAGCACCAAATATAGCACATTTCTGTTAATAGGTATTATTATACAGCACCATATGTAACACATTTCTGTTAATAGGTATCATTATACAGCACCATATGAGGCACATTTCTGTTAATAGGTATCATTATACAGCACCATATGTAGCACATTTCTGTTAATAGGTATCACTACACAGCATCATGTGTAGCACATTTCTGTTAATAGGTATCATTATACAGCACCATATGTAGCACATTTCTGTTATTAGGTATCATTACACAGCACCATATGTATCACATTTCTGTTAATAGGTATCATTATACAGTACCATATGTATCACATGTTACAACTGCCTCATGTACACAGACAACCCTCTCCTCCTCCCAACAAATTCCAACACATGTGAGAGATGCAACCATATAGCCAAACTGGAGGCTAAGCTCTTTCAACTCAGCACTGGCGTAACCAGTCAGGAGGAGAAGGAAACCACACTCACTACCATTCCAGTCTCACATAGACCTACCACGACAGCAAACCAAACACATAAACACACAAAAACAGACTTGGAGGCTCTCAATAAAAATCTGCCTAAGCAGCAAAGACCTCCAAAGCAGACACCCTAGCAACCGCTACCCCAAAACAAAACACGTGCAGCACATAGCTCACAAAGCCAGTGTGCCAAACAGTCACAGCCCTTAAGGCTAAACAACACACCTGATACACTTGTAATAGGTGACTCTATCGTCAGGCACACTGACATCCCGCTCACCAGGCTGAACAAGGAGAAAGTCACGTTGAGCTGCCTGTCGGTCACTAGGATCCGCCACATAACACAAGCACTCAGGACACTCCAAGGTAAGTACAAATATGACTCAGTCATTGTCCATGCTGGTGTGAATGACCTGAGATGTACCTCCCTGGACTACATGAAAAGAGACATAGAGAAGGTCTCTGAACATGTAGCACAGGCCGTTATGACCCTGATCTTGAGTAGCATCTTACCCTCACCAAGAATGATGCCACAATATGAAGACAAGATGATCAATTTCAACAATTGGCTTAAGTATTGGTGTCATTGAAAGGGGATCCAATGCCTCTCTGCCTGGGATGACATGCTCGACAAGCCATGATGCTTTGCTAGGGACGACTTGCACCTGTCACCCCTGGACTTTTCGATATTGGCAAAGGCTCTTGCCACCCCCATAGTGCCTTTTTTAGGCAAGGCTCAAAAGACATACCCACCTCCATAGGTATCACAAGGGATAAGAAACTAAGAGTAATGTTACTCAATGCCAGAAGTCTAAACCTCAAGATGCACGCACTCAAAACTCTCCTTAACATGGAGAACATCGATATCTGTGCAGTAACAGAAATCTGCTTCAAGGCTCCCCTGAGCACCCCAGCACTACCAGGTTATACCTCATACCATGCATTTTGGCCCCAAAACTTGGACCAAACCACAAAAGGAGGGGGAGTATCAATATTCGTCAAAGATACCCACACCTCCAGGTTGGTGGCACAGCATGAAGCATCAGAGACTATCCATGTGCAACTAACAGTGGGTAAAACTGCCTTCCAGTTTATAGCCTGCTACAGACCACCCTCCCAAACCCCGGAACCCAACTCGGCCTTCTTGAGAACACTGGAAAATATGAATGTCTCTCCAAACACCATTATATTGGGCGACTTCAACTACCCAAACATAGACTGGGAGCATTACTCTAGCTCCAACACCCTAGCCCAAAGGTTCCTAGAATTTATAAACTCAAATGCTATGGAACAACTTGTTACCACTCCCACAAGAGGGGAAAACATACTGGACCTGATCATCACCAACATGGGGGTTCTATACTCCAGACCAGAAGTGTATCCCTCACTGGTAAGATCAGACCATAAACTAATCTCACTGGATATTCACATCCCGACCCCAACCCCTGCCCAGAAAACCACAGTGAAAATCATCTCTAAAGCAAATTTCACACTCCACAAAATTGAGGTGGAATCCTTCAAAGCCCCTGGGCCTGTGGAAAATACGGCCCAGACCGCAGAATCCTTTATAAACGCATTCTATGAACACCTTTAGGAATGCATGGATCATGCAATCCCAAATAAAACCGAGACCCAATACTCCAAAGGCAGGCGTCCTGTCTGGTGGACCCCAGCCATAAACAAACTATACAATAGAAGGAGGAAGCTTCTACATGATAGAGCAAAATCCCAAAAAGGGAAGGCATCTCTTTTGAGTATTAGCAAAAAACTATGGGCACTCTTAAAATCGTCTAAGGCCAGCTTCGAGAGAAAAATTGCATGGGACACTAAGGATAATCACAAGGCTTTCTTTAGTTATGTTAGGAACCTGGGTGGGAATTCCCAGATATGCTCAGAATTAGTCCAAAATGACAAAAAATACACCGAACCCACAGACATTGCCAACATCCTAGCTGATAGGTTCAGCGCAAACTCCCCCCCTCCTCACCAAAAGGGCAAATATCTATTCCAGCAGAGTGCTGCCCCACTGACATCTCAGATGCTCAGGTAAGAGCCGCCCTCTCCAAAGCAAAAAGCACAGCATCAATGGGACCAGATGGTGTCCAGGGCTGTGTCCTACATGAACTGCAAGAAGAGCTAAACCCAAACATAAAACTACTGTTCAATCTCAGCCTTACTACAGGATATGTACCCAAAGAGTGGTGTACAGCAACAATGGTCCCTCTCCACAAAGGTGGTGCCTCAACAGATCCTGGAAACTATCGCCCAATAAGCCTGACTAGCTTGGTCTGCAAAGCTATGGAAAGGATCATCATGGACCTCATAAATAAAGATATTGGGGACCTACAGACACTGGATCCTACCCAGTTCGGCTTTGTTAAGGGCAGATCCTCCCTCTTAAACCTGGTTGATTTCTTTGAAACAGTCAACAAGGCCATTGACGAAGGGAAGGTGGTCCACACAGCCTACCTGGACCTCGCAAAAGCCTTCGATACAATACCCCACTCGGGCATTATAGATAAGCTCACCAGCTTAAATATAAACCCCTATGTCACTAGATGGGTTGCAAACTGGCTCAAGGACAGAACCCACATGGTTAGAATTGCTGGAGCCATGTCAGACTCCAAACCAGTTACAAGTGGCATCCCACAAGGCTCAGTCCTGGGACCTCTCTTGTTCGGTATATATTTCTCGGAGGTACAGGCCAACACGGAAGGACTGTGGCTGACCAAGCTCGCAGATGACTGCAAAGTAGGCACCATAATCGACTCTCCAGCCGACACAAGAATCCTCCAAAAGGGCCTCATAGAAACAGACAACTGGTGCCAGAGCCATGGCCTCAAGCTAAATGCCAAAAAGTGTATAGTCATCCCCTTTGGCAAAAACAAAGTGCCCACAAATTACCACATAGGTGGTAATCCATTAAGTATGGAAGAAGTAATTAGGGACCTGGGTACCCAAGTTGATAGCAATCTCTCATTTAAAAACCATGTGGCCAAAGTTGTTATAAAAACATTTAATATAGCCCACCTAATCATCAAGGGATTCACATCTAGATCAGGGGAGGTCATCGTGCCTCTTTACTCATCCCTCATCAGGCCCATAATTGAGTACTATGCCCCTTTTGGGATGTACCTTAACAAACACCTGCAGCAACTGGAAAGACCCCAAAAGTACCTCACCAAGAGGATCAAAGGGCTCAAACAGATGCCATATGCTGACTGGTTAAAGAAACTCCAGCTCTACTCAGTGGCATACCGCCTGCTCAGAGGCGATCTGTGCCTGACGTATAAAGCCATGTCCAACCCGGAATTAATGGACATGCTGCACCTCAGAAAATCCAAATCCCATCGAGCTACGTGCTCGAGAGACTTGAATCTCAGCACTGAAAGAAATAGGACATGCTGGAGGGACAGATTGATAACCCAGAGCCTCCCTTCACTCTGGAATAAAATCCCAGTCCAGGTTAGGCAGAGTCCCTCATTGACTCTCTTCAAGAGGAATCTTGATGAGTTTATGGGAGATCGTAGGTTTACCCTGGGTATCACTTCTGTGTTACTGTTAGACAGAGGCACAGTAAACTAACCTCGAAAAAGGGCATAGCAAAACTCATTAAAAATGAGTGGCGAAAGCCAAACACACTCTGGCTAGGCTTATAAATGCCCTAGGGCAGATAGCCTAGTATGTACCTATGAACCTATTATACAGCACCAAATGTAACACATTTCTGTTAATAGTTATCACTACACAACACCATATGTAGCACCTTTCTGTTAGTAGGTATCATTATACAGCACCATATGTAGCAAATTGCTGTTAATAGGTATCATTATACTGCACCATATGTAGCACATTTTTGTTAATAGGTATCACTATACAGCACCATATGTATCACATTTCTGTTAATATGTATCATTATACAGCACCATATGTATCACATTTCTGTTAATACGTATCATTATACAGCACCATATGTAGCACATTTCTGTTAATTTGCATCATTATACAGCACCATATGTATCACATTTCTGTTAATACGTATCATTATACAGCACCATATGTAGCACATTTATGTTAATAGGTATTATTATACAGGACCGGATGTAGCACATTTCTGTTAATAGGTATCATTATACAACACCATATGTAACACATTTCTGTTAATATGTATCATTATACAGCAGCATATGTATCACATTTCTGTTAATGGGTATCACTATAAAGCACCATATGTATCACATTTCTGTAAATAGGTATCATTATACAGCACCATATGTAGGACATTTCTGTTAATAGGTATCATTATACAGCACCATATGTATCACATTTCTGTTAATAGGTATCATTATACAGCACCATATGTATCACATTTCTGTTAATAGGTATCACTATACAGCACCATATGTAGCACATTTCTGTTAATAGGTATCATTATACAGCACCATATGTAACACATTTCTGTTAATAGGTATCATTATACAGCACCATATGTAGCACATTTCTGTTAATAGGTATCATTATACAGCACCATATGTATCACATTTCTGTTAATAGGTATCATTATACAGCACCATATGTATCACATTTCTGTTAATAGGTATCACTATACAGCACCATATGTATCACATTTCTGTTAATATGTATCACTATACAGCACCATATGTATCACATTTCTGTTAATAGGTATCATTATACAGCACCATATGTAGCACATTTCTGTTAATAGGTATCATTATACAGCACCATATGTATCACATTTCTGTTAATAGGTATCATTATACAGCACCATATGTATCACATTTCTGTTAATAGGTATCACTATACAGCACCATATGTAGCACATTTCTGTTAATAGGTATCACTATACAGCACCATATGTATCACATTTCTGTTAATAGGTATCATTATACAGCACCATATGTATCACATTTCTGTTAATAGGTATCATTATACAGCACCATATGTAGCACATTTCTGTTAATAGGTATCATTATACAGCACCATATGTAGCACATTTCTGTTAATAGGTATCATTATACAGCACCATATGTAGCACATTTCTGTTAATAGGTATCATTATACAGCACCATATGTAACACATTTCTGTTAATAGGTATCATTATACAGCACCATATGTAGCACATTTCTGTTAATAGGTATCATTATACAGCACCATATGTAGCACATTTCTGTTAATAGGTATCATTATACAGCACCATATGTAGCACATTTCTGTTAATAGGTATCATTATACAGCACCATATGTAGCACATTTCTGTTAATAGGTATCATTATACAGCACCATATGTAGCACATTTCTGTTAATAGGTATCATTATACAGCACCATATGTAGCACATTTCTGTTAATAGGTATCATTATACAGCACCATATGTAGCACATTTCTGTTAATATGTATCATTATACAGCACCATATGTAGCACATTTCTGTTAATAGGTATCATTATACAGCACCATATGTAGCACATTTCTGTTAATAGGTATCATTATACAGCACCATATGTATCACATTTCTGTTAATAGGTATCATTATACAGCACCATATGTAGCACATTTCTGTTAATAGGTATCATTATACAGCACCATATGTAGCACATTTCTGTTAATAGGTATCATTATACAGCACCATATGTAGCACATTTCTGTTAATAGGTATCATTATACAGCACCATATGTAGCACATTTCTGTTAATAGGTATCATTATACAGCACCATATGTAGCACATTTCTGTTAATAGGTATCATTATACAGCACCATATGTATCACATTTCTGTTAATAGGTATCATTATACAGCACCATATGTAGCACATTTCTGTTAATAGGTATCATTATACAGCACCATATGTAGCACATTTCTGTTAATAGGTATCATTATACAGCACCATATGTAGCACATTTCTGTTAATAGGTATCATTATACAGCACCATATGTATCACATTTCTGTTAATAGGTATCATTATACAGCACCATATGTATCACATTTCTGTTAATAGGTATCATTATACAGCACCATATGTAGCACATTTCTGTTAATAGGTATCATTATACAGCACCATATGTATCACATTTCTGTTAATAGGTATCATTATACAGCACCATATGTAGCACATTTCTGTTAATAGGTATCATTATACAGCACCATATGTAGCACATTTCTGTTAATAGGTATCATTATACAGCACCATATGTAGCACATTTCTGTTAATAGGTATCATTATACAGCACCATATGTAGCACATTTCTGTTAATAGGTATCATTATACAGCACCATATGTAGCACATTTCTGTTAATAGGTATCATTATACAGCACCATATGTATCACATTTCTGTTAATAGGTATCATTATACAGCACCATATGTAGCACATTTCTGTTAATAGGTATCATTATACAGCACCATATGTAGCACATTTCTGTTAATAGGTATCATTATACAGCACCATATGTAGCACATTTCTGTTAATAGGTATCATTATACAGCACCATATGTAGCACATTTCTGTTAATAGGTATCATTATACAGCACCATATGTAGCACATTTCTGTTAATAGGTATCATTATACAGCACCATATGTAGCACATTTCTGTTAATAGGTATCATTATACAGCACCATATGTATCACATTTCTGTTAATAGGTATCATTATACAGCACCATATGTAGCACATTTCTGTTAATAGGTATCATTATACAGCACCATATGTAGCACATTTCTGTTAATAGGTATCATTATACAGCACCATATGTAGCACATTTCTGTTAATAGGTATCATTATACAGCACCATATGTAGCACATTTCTGTTAATAGGTATCATTATACAGCACCATATGTAGCACATTTCTGTTAATAGGTATCATTATACAGCACCATATGTAGCACATTTCTGTTAATAGGTATCATTATACAGCACCATATGTAGCACATTTCTGTTAATAGGTATCATTATACAGCACCATATGTAGCACATTTCTGTTAATAGGTATCATTATACAGCACCATATGTAGCACATTTCTGTTAATAGGTATCATTATACAGCACCATATGTAGCACATTTCTGTTAATAGGTATCATTATACAGCACCATATGTAGCACATTTCTGTTAATAGGTATCATTATACAGCACCATATGTATCACATTTCTGTTAATAGGTATCATTATACAGCACCATATGTAGCACATTTCTGTTAATAGGTATCATTATACAGCACCATATGTAGCACATTTCTGTTAATAGGTATCATTATACAGCACCATATGTATCACATTTCTGTTAATAGGTATCATTATACAGCACCATATGTATCACATTTCTGTTAATAGGTATCATTATACAGCACCATATGTATCACATTTATGTTAATAGGTATCATTATACAGCACCATATGTAGCACATTTCTGTTAATAGGTATCATTATACAGCACCATATGTAGCACATTTCTGTTAATAGGTATCATTATACAGCACCATATGTAGCACATTTCTGTTAATACGTATCATTATACAGCACCATATGTAGCACATTTCTGTTAATAGGTATCATTATACAGCACCATATGTAGCACATTTCTGTTAATAGGTATCATTATACAGCACCATATGTAGCACATTTCTGTTAATAGGTATCATTATACAGCACCATATGTAGCACATTTCTGTTAATAGGTATCATTATACAGCACCATATGTAGCACATTTCTGTTAATAGGTATCATTATACAGCACCATATGTAGCACATTTCTGTTAATAGGTATCATTATACAGCACCATATGTAGCACATTTCTGTTAATAGGTATCATTATACAGCACCATATGTAGCACATTTCTGTTAATAGGTATCATTATACAGCACCATATGTATCACATTTCTGTTAATAGGTATCATTATACAGCACCATATGTATCACATTTCTGTTAATAGGTATCATTATACAGCACCATATGTAGCACATTTCTGTTAATAGGTATCATTATACAGCACCATATGTAGCACATTTCTGTTAATAGGTATCATTATACAGCACCATATGTATCACATTTCTGTTAATAGGTATCATTATACAGCACCATATGTAGCACATTTCTGTTAATAGGTATCATTATACAGCACCATATGTAGCACATTTCTGTTAATAGGTATCATTATACAGCACCATATGTAGCACATTTCTGTTAATAGGTATCACTATACAGCACCATATGTAGCACATTTCTGTTAATAGGTATCATTATACAGCACCATATGTATCACATTTCTGTTAATAGGTATCATTATACAGCACCATATGTAGCACATTTCTGTTAATAGGTATCACTATACAGCACCATATGTATCACATTTCTGTTAATAGGTATCATTATACAGCACCATATGTAGCACATTTCTGTTAATAGGTATCACTATACAGCACCATATGTAGCACATTTCTGTTAATAGGTATCATTATACAGCACCATATGTAGCACATTTCTGTTAATAGGTATCATTATACAGCACCATATGTATCACATTTCTGTTAATAGGTATCATTATACAGCACCATATGTAGCACATTTCTGTTAATAGGTATCATTATACAGCACCATATGTAGCACATTTCTGTTAATAGGTATCATTATACAGCACCATATGTATCACATTTCTGTTAATAGGTATCATTATACAGCACCATATGTAGCACATTTCTGTTAATAGGTATCATTATACAGCACCATATGTAGCACATTTCTGTTAATAGGTATCATTATACAGCACCATATGTATCACATTTCTGTTAATAGGTATCATTATACAGCACCATATGTATCACATTTCTGTTAATAGGTATCATTATACAGCACCATATGTAGCACATTTCTGTTAATAGGTATCATTATACAGCACCATATGTAGCACATTTCTGTTAATAGGTATCATTATACAGCACCATATGTAGCACATTTCTGTTAATAGGTATCATTATACAGCACCATATGTAGCACATTTCTGTTAATAGGTATCATTATACAGCACCATATGTAGCACATTTCTGTTAATAGGTATCATTATACAGCACCATATGTAGCACATTTCTGTTAATAGGTATCATTATACAGCACCATATGTAGCACATTTCTGTTAATAGGTATCATTATACAGCACCATATGTAGCACATTTCTGTTAATAGGTATCATTATACAGCACCATATGTAGCACATTTCTGTTAATAGGTATCATTATACAGCACCATATGTAGCACATTTCTGTTAATAGGTATCATTATACAGCACCATATGTAGCACATTTCTGTTAATAGGTATCATTATACAGCACCATATGTAGCACATTTCTGTTAATAGGTATCATTATACAGCACCATATGTAGCACATTTCTGTTAATAGGTATCACTATACAGCACCATATGTATCACATTTCTGTTAATAGGTATCATTATACAGCACCATATGTAGCACATTTCTGTTAATAGGTATCATTATACAGCACCATATGTAGCACATTTCTGTTAATAGGTATCATTATACAGCACCATATGTAGCACATTTCTGTTAATAGGTATCATTATACAGCACCATATGTAGCACATTTCTGTTAATAGGTATCATTATACAGCACCATATGTAGCACATTTCTGTTAATAGGTATCATTATACAGCACCATATGTAGCACATTTCTGTTAATAGGTATCATTATACAGCACCATATGTAGCACATTTCTGTTAATAGGTATCATTATACAGCACCATATGTAGCACATTTCTGTTAATAGGTATCATTATACAGCACCATATGTAGCACATTTCTGTTAATAGGTATCATTATACAGCACCATATGTAGCACATTTCTGTTAATAGGTATCATTATACAGCACCATATGTATCACATTTCTGTTAATAGGTATCATTATACAGCACCATATGTATCACATTTCTGTTAATAGGTATCATTATACAGCACCATATGTAGCACATTTCTGTTAATAGGTATCATTATACAGCACCATATGTAGCACATTTCTGTTAATAGGTATCATTATACAGCACCATATGTAGCACATTTCTGTTAATAGGTATCATTATACAGCACCATATGTAGCACATTTCTGTTAATAGGTATCATTATACAGCACCATATGTAGCACATTTCTGTTAATAGGTATCATTATACAGCACCATATGTATCACATTTCTGTTAATAGGTATCATTATACAGCACCATATGTATCACATTTCTGTTAATAGGTATCATTATACAGCACCATATGTAGCACATTTCTGTTAATAGGTATCATTATACAGCACCATATGTAGCACATTTCTGTTAATAGGTATCATTATACAGCACCATATGTAGCACATTTCTGTTAATAGGTATCATTATACAGCACCATATGTAGCACATTTCTGTTAATAGGTATCATTATACAGCACCATATGTAGCACATTTCTGTTAATAGGTATCATTATACAGCACCATATGTAGCACATTTCTGTTAATAGGTATCATTATACAGCACCATATGTAGCACATTTCTGTTAATAGGTATCATTATACAGCACCATATGTAGCACATTTCTGTTAATAGGTATCATTATACAGCACCATATGTAGCACATTTCTGTTAATAGGTATCATTATACAGCACCATATGTAGCACATTTCTGTTAATAGGTATCATTATACAGCACCATATGTAGCACATTTCTGTTAATAGGTATCATTATACAGCACCATATGTAGCACATTTCTGTTAATAGGTATCATTATACAGCACCATATGTATCACATTTCTGTTAATAGGTATCATTATACAGCACCATATGTAGCACATTTCTGTTAATAGGTATCATTATACAGCACCATATGTAGCACATTTCTGTTAATAGGTATCATTATACAGCACCATATGTATCACATTTCTGTTAATAGGTATCATTATACAGCACCATATGTAGCACATTTCTGTTAATAGGTATCATTATACAGCACCATATGTATCACATTTCTGTTAATAGGTATCATTATACAGCACCATATGTAGCACATTTCTGTTAATAGGTATCATTATACAGCACCATATGTAGCACATTTCTGTTAATAGGTATCATTATACAGCACCATATGTAGCACATTTCTGTTAATAGGTATCATTATACAGCACCATATGTAGCACATTTCTGTTAATAGGTATCATTATACAGCACCATATGTAGCACATTTCTGTTAATAGGTATCATTATACAGCACCATATGTAGCACATTTCTGTTAATAGGTATCATTATACAGCACCATATGTAGCACATTTCTGTTAATAGGTATCATTATACAGCACCATATGTATCACATTTCTGTTAATAGGTATCATTATACAGCACCATATGTAGCACATTTCTGTTAATAGGTATCATTATACAGCACCATATGTAACACATTTCTGTCAATAGGTGTCATTAAACAGCACCACATGTATCACATTTCTGTTAATAGGTATCATTATGCAGCACCATATGTATCACATTTTTATTAATATGTATCATTATACAGCACCATATTTATCACAATTTTGTTACTATGTATCATTATACAGCACCATATGTAGCACATTTCTGTTAATAGGTGTCACTATACAGCACCATTTGCATGACATTTCAGTTAATATGTATCATTATACAGCACTATATGTATCACATTTCTGATAATATGTATCATTATAAAGCACCATATGTATCACATTTCTGTTAATACATATCATTATACAGCACCATATGTAGGACATTTCTGTTAATTTGTATCATTATACAGCACCATATGTATCACATTTCTGTTAATACGTTTCATTATACAGCACCATATGTAGCACATTTCTGTTCATAGGTATCATTATACAGAACAATATGTATCACATTTCTGTTAATAGGTATTATTATGCAGCACCATATATAGCACATTTCTGTTAATAGGTATAATTATACAATACCATATGTCGCACATTTCTGTTAATAAGTATCATTATAGAGCACCATATGTAGCACATTTCTGTTAATAGGTATCACTAAACAGTACCATATTTAACACATTTCTGTTAATAGGTATCATTATTCAGCACCATATGAGGCACATTTCTGTTAATAGGTAACACTATACAGCACCATATGTAGCACATTTCTCTTAATAGGTATCATTAGACAGCACCATATGTATCACATTTCTGTTAATAGGTATCACTATACAGCACCATATGTATCACATTTCCGTTAACAGGTATCACTATACAGCACCATATGTAGCACATTTCTGTTAATAGGTATCACTATACAGCACCATATGTAGCACATTTCTGTTAATAGGTATCACTATACAGCACCATATGTAGCACATTTCTTTTAATATTTGTAATTATACAGCACAATATGTATCACATTTCTGTTAATAGGTATCACTATACAGCACCATATGTATCACATTTCCGTTAACAGGTATCACTATACAGCACCATATGTAGCACATTTCTATTAATAGGTATCACTAAACAGCACCATATGTAGCACATTTCTGTTAATAGGTATCACTATACAGCACCTTATGTAGCACATTTCTGTTAATAGGTATCACTATACAGCACCATATGTAGCACATTTCTGTTAATAGGTATCACTATACAGCACCATATGTAGAACATTTCTGTTAATAGGTATCACTATACAGCAGCATATGTATCACATTTCTGTTAATAGGTATCATTATACAGCACCATATGTAGCACATTTCTGTTAATAGGTATCACTATACAGCACCATATGTAGAACATTTCTGTTAATAGGTATCACTATACAGCACCATATGTAGCACATTTCTGTTAATAGGTATCATTATACAGCACCATATGTAGCACATTTCTGTTAATAGGTATCATTATACAGCACCATATATAGCACATTGCTGTTAATAGGTATCTTTATAAAGCACCATATGTAGCACATTGCTGTTAATAGGTATCACTATACAGGACCATATGTATCACATTTCTTTTAACAGGTATCACTATACAGCACCATATGTAGCACATTTATGTTAATAGGTATTATTATACAGCACCATATTTAGCACATTTATGTTAATAGGTATTATTATACAGCACCATACGTAGCACATTTCTGTTAATAGATAACATTATGCAGCACCATATGTAGCACATTTCTTTTAATAGGTATTATTATACAGCACCATATGTAGCAGATTTCTGTTAATAGGTAACATTATACAGCACCATATGTAGCACATTTCTGTTAATACGTATCATTATACAGCACCATATGTTGCACATTTCTTTTAATAGGTATCATTATACAGCACCGCATGTAGCACATTTCTATTAATAAGTATCATTATACAGCACCATATGTAGCGCATTTGTTTTAATAGTTATCATTATACAGCACCGCATGTAGCACATTTCTGTTAATACGTATTATTATACAGCACCATATGTATCATCTTTATGTTAATACGCATTATTATACAGCACCATATGTAGCACATTTCTGTTAATAGGTATTATTATACAGCACCATATGTTGCACATTTCTGTTAATAGGTATTATTATACAGCACCATATGTATCACCTTTATGTTAATACGCATTATTATACAGCACCATATGTAGCACATTTCTGTTAATAGGTATTATTATACAGCACCATATGTTGCACATTTCTGTAAATAGGTATCACTATACAGCACCATATGTAGCACATTTCTATTAATAGGTATCACTATACAGCACCATATGTAGCACATTTCTGTTAATAGGTATCGCTATAGAGCACCATATGTAGCACATTTTTGTTAATAGGTATCACTATACAGCACCATATGTAGCACATTTCTGTTAATAGGTATCGCTATAGAGCACCATATGCTGCACATTTCTGTTAATAGATATCATTATACAGCACCATATGTATCACATTTCTGTTAATATGTATCATTATACAGCACCATATGTATCACATTTCTGTTAATAGGTATCATTATAGAACACCATATGCAGCACATTTCTGTTAATAGGTATCATTATACAGCACCATATGTATCACATTTCTATTAATAGGTTTCATTATACAGCACCATATGAGGCACATTTCTGTTAATAGGTATCATTATACAGTGCAATATTTTGCACATTTCTGTTAATAGGTATAATTTTACAGCACCATATGTAGCACATTTCTGATAATAGGTATCATTATACAGCACCGTATGTAGCACATTTCTGTTAATAGGTGTCATTACACAGCACCATATGTATCACATGTCTGTTAATAGGTATCATTATACAGCACCATATGTAGCACATTTCTGTTAATAGGTATTATTATACAGCACCATATGTAGCACATTTCTGTTAATAGGTATCATTATACAGCACCATATGTAGCACATTTCTGTTAATAGGTATTATTATACAGGACCAGATGTAGCACATTTCTGTTGATAGTTATCATTATACAGCACCATATGTAGCACATTTCTTTTATCTTCCAATGATCTAATAACATGCCATAAGCACTGCTTTTTAAATTGTGATTTTGATACATTTCTAGATCAGATCATTGCTACCTTCAAACTACGTCGGACCTCAGTGAGCAATTTATTTAGTTCTGATGTATTGATATTCTCAAAATTATCACTGAGATGGCTACTTTCTGTAGGATTTAACATTCCCGAGTGCCCAGTTGGACTAGTGAGGAGACCACACAGATGCTGGTCATCTCCACTGGAGTGGAGCATCGTATGAGAACCAGACCATGGAACGTTATGATGACCGATATATGGAACTGGATTTGGAGGTGATTATATGGGAACCTATCAGACTTCTGCACAGGTTCACCACCACCACAAGCATCTGCATCAAAGGGACACTGAGGATCTTTGTCAGAGGCTGCTGTAGTGCAGAGACAGCTGGAAGATGCCTACAGTAAGTTACACAGTTCTACATATACCTGAACATTCCTAAGGAATTCACATATACAGCTGTGTCCCACATATTAGATATATACCTTTTAAAACCATTAAGTAGATGTTCTGACAGTTATCTCATCTGATTAACTGAGAAGACAATGTGATTGGTTTCCTTATTATTATGAGTCTAATTCTCATGGATTTTGTTTGTTTAATATTGTTTATCATATACATACTAATGAACATTTAAAAGTTTCTGTTTTCCAACATACAGGGACATAATTTCACACATCCGGTATGCTCATGTATCACTGACATCTATAGCAGCTAGGTCGACGATGACTTTGCATTTCTCTGTTACCTGTAATACTTCGACAGTATCACCCAGTCTACCCATGTACATGTGAATACTAACTCATAAAGACCTTTATTTGTCCGTTCTGCTTTACAAAGTGAATAGTATTATTAAAATCCCTTTTGTCCATCACAAGAGCACTAAATGTCTGACTGTCAAAACATATCTTCTACATTGTAAAACTCAATGATATCTTGCAGTTTTGTATTGCATTAGGGCCTATAGCATTTATGTGTTGGATGTTTCCTTATTCATACTCTGAGGAATATGGACACACACACTTGCAGTTTGTTATGAAAGAAAGTGGCCAATGTGCATATATCTTAGAGAAGGTTGAGTTCAGATCTACATAGTGGATAGCTCTCATTATATTTGGGTCATTGTGTCAGTGTATAAGTTTTCAATTTCATGTTTATGTGTGTTTTTTATTAATTCAAATTCAACACCCTTCTGATACTTATATATGGAGGGAGTGAGACGGTCAACTATACGTTGAGTGTAGAACATAGACATCCCCTGATATCAGGGATAATTTTGAGTTATAATTTATAATTTGGCAATGAATATCTGTACATATCTTATGTCTTTCTACATAAAACATATTAATGTGTACATGATGCCCAGCAATTAGTAGTTGGTTGTTAACAGTAGCTATGTGTTACATGAGTGTTCTGCTTTCTGTGGTATGAAAGTTTACAGCTGCGTTTTGTGATGTGACCACACTACCGACATGCATTCATGCTTGCAGTTTTATTTTCATAGACACACAGCAAACCCTGCTAATAAGCCATGCACCCATCACTATCCAGCTAAGCACAAACCCACCAACTTACTGATACTAAATATGAATACCCACAGTATCATGAATAAAATAGAATACCTTCACACTGCCATCTCCTTATATAACCCTGGTATTATTCTCATCACAGAGACATAGCTTAAGCCACATATTAAAAGATAATTCCATCACCCCACCTTGGTATAACATTCTCAGGGCTGACCGCCTGCATAAAAGAGGCAGAGGCTTAGCTCTACTTCACCAAACCAACCTACAACTCCAACTCCTCCAAAAGGATTCCCCCAACTTCAACAATGCAGAGACACTATTTGCAAAGCTCTCCCTTAACCAACATAAGCACCTAAACCTACTGGCTATCTATATACCCCCGGGCGACAACCTAACCACCCTAGAATCCATACTGCACTGGGCCTCGTACTCCTTCCCTGAAGAAACTATCATGCTAGGTGATGTAAACATTGAATGGAACTCCATCCATTCTCCTACCCGCACCCACCACATTTGCCTATATAACTTCACCCAACTTGTAGATACTCTCACACGCATTGATATGGCCACAAAAAGAGAATCTATACTTGATTGGATCCTCACAAATCAACCAAATACTGTCCATCAATGTGGCACTATACCAAACTCTCTGTGTGACCACAGCCCCACTTTTATCCTTAGGCAAAAACTTAAAATAATTAACTGTCCCTCTCTTCTACAAACCACTTCACAAGAGCCTTGCAACATTGCAACTTGTCTCCCATCAAAACCCTTTCATTAGACAAAGCAGTTGATTACTTCAACTCCACATTCCTAAATATCCTCAACCAACTATCCCCCTTAAAATCTATCAGGATATGTAGCAGCCTCACCCCTTGGCTGTAGAAAACCACAAAAGTCCTACTCAGAACCAGGGTTAAAGCCTGGAAAACCTGGTGCCACACCAGATCACCTGCAGCTAGGCAAACCTTTCACGAACTCCGGAACAAAGCAAAAAAAGCAGGTTAAGCATGATAAACAAAATTACAACATCACTCAACAAAACAAACACAATACCAAACTAAGCACGATAAACAAAATTACAACATCACTTAACAAAACAAATACCAAACCAAGCATGATAAACAAAATTACATCACTTAACAAAACAAATACAATACCAAATGAAGCACGATAAACAAAATTACATCACTTAACAAAACAAATACAATACCAAACCAAGCACAATAAACAAAATTACAACATCACTTAACAAAACAAATACAATACCAAACCAAGCACGATAAAGAAAATTACATCACTTAACAAAACAAATACAATACCAAACCAAGCACGATAAACAAAATGACATTGCTTAACAAAACAAATACAATACCAAACCAAGCACGATAAACAAAATTACATCACTTAACAAAACAAATACAATACCAAACCAAGCACGATAAACAAAATGACATCGCTTAACAAAACAAATACAATACCAAACCAAGCACGATAAACAAAATTACAACATCACTTAACAAAACAAATACAATACCAAACCAAGCACGATAAACAAAATTACAACATCACTTAACAAAACAAATACAATACCAAACCAAGCACGATAAACAAAATTACAACATCACTTAACAAAGCAAATACAATACCAACCAAGCATGATAAACACAATTACATCACTTAACAAAACAAATACAATACCAAACCAAGCTCGATAAACAAAATTACTACATTTCTTAACAAAACAAATAAAATACCAAACCAAGCACGATAAACAAAATTACATCACTTAACAAAACAAATACAATACCAAACCAAGCACAATAAACAAAATTACATCACTTAACAAAACAAATACAATACCAAACCAAACTCGATAAACAAAATGACTACATCACTTAACAAAACAAATGCAGTACCAAACCAAGCTTGATAAACAAAATTACTACATCACTTAACAAAACAAATACAGTACCAAACCAAGCTCGATAAACAAAATTACTACATCACTTAACAAAACAAATACAATACCAAACCACAAAAATTCTGGACAACAATAAGTAACATCCTGCAGCCCAGAAGACCCACCACTCCCATCCCTAATATAACAGGTACAGACCTGGACATAGCCTCCAGCTTTAATAACTATTTCACCTCCTCAGTACAGAAACTCTTAAACAACATCACTTCCTCAAGCACCCCACAACCACCTCAGGCCCAAATCAATACCATACCTTTCACATGTAAGTCTGTTCCTCCCTCTACCATCCAAAAACTCCTAGCCAAACTCAAACCAACCACCCTTGCAGCCAATAACCTTCTTACTGAATACCTCCAAACTAGTTCCACAGCTATAGCCTATCCCATTTCACTTCTAATAAATAGATCCATCACTGAACACACCGTTCCATCCCTGTGGAAATCCTCATATATCATACCACTCCACAAAGGGGGCCACTCCCTAGACCTTTCCAACTATCAACCAATTGCAATTCTCTCACCACTCTCTAAGATCCTGGAAAGATGCATTCATCACCGGTTCCTCTCCTATCTCCTCACCAACAACCTTCTCTCCTCAACCCAACATGGATTTCTCCTATCCCACAGCACCACCACTGCCCTACTCAAATTCACCAATACTATAAACTCCCACAGGAATCTAGGTAAATTTGTCTCAGCTTCCTTCCTAGATTTATCCAAGGCATTCGACACAGTCTCACATAATAAACTACTGTCTTGTCTCTGTGACCTCAACCATAACAACCCCACCTTCCTTTGGTTTAAAAGCTATTTAAATAACCACCAGCAAGCCATCAAATGGCATAACTCTCTATCCCTCCCACTCTCAACCTTCTTAAGTGTGCCACAATGATCAATCCTAGAACCCCTTCTTTTCAATATCTTCACAAACCAACTCCACTCAGCTACCGCTAAAGCCGACAGAGTTTAATACGCTGACAACACAACTTTCATATGCTCTGCACCCAACATCCAACTTCTCCAACAAAAAGCCCAGGAAGCCTTCTCTGAAATAGAGAACTGGCTTAACAACTCGCAACTCAGACTAAATTCCAAGAAAACACAACTAATGCTATTCCACTCTGCTGAAATGAGCAACCTTACCTTCTCTATACTGTCTGCCAGCAAAACCCAAATCACCCCTGCCACTGAGGCTAAACTCCTAGGAGTAACCATTGACAAGCAACTCAAATTCACAAAGCACATATCAACAACCATCACTAAAGTCCACAAAAAGCTAGGTTCCCTCTATCGCTGTAAAAGTTATCTAACCACTGAATCTCGAACAGCATCCAACTCCCATCTACTCTACTTTATGTATCCCCAATTCTAACTAATCTTTACAAGAATACCTCAACAAACTTTCCATCTGTTACAACAAAATCGCTAGATTTGCTGCCAGTGCCAAATCACGATCCCACCACTGCCTTTCTCTGCAAGCCTTGCACTGGCTTGAATTTCCAAACTTATTAAGGTACCATCCACTTAGCCTAGCTAATGTAATTCTGTACTATCCCAAGAAAACCCCTGACCTGACTTACATGCTGAACATCTACAATTCAAATAGACAACTTCAGTCTTCCAACAAAGCCTTAATCGAAACCATCACATGTAAAAACAACTCTAGGGTATCACTATTTGCCCATGAAATAGCAAAAATATGGAACAATCTTTCCCCGACCTCAGACTACAAAACTCCACACCCTCCTTCAAAAGCCTACTTAAAACATACCTCTCACCAACCATCTATGCAACTGTAATTGAGCCCCTGAAGCCTCATCCACTCACTGTTTCTACACCCCATCTGTCCTTGACAACACAAACAACACGTTCTAACTATACCTATGTGTGAGCAATAACCTATATATGAGTGTATGTACGTGTGTGTGTGTGTGTGTGTGTGTGTGTGTGTGTGTGTGTGTGTGTGTGTGTGTGTGTGTGTGTGTGTGTGTGTACATATATGGATGTGTGTGTGTATATATATATATATATATATATATATATATATATATATATATATATATATATGGGTTCCCTTTATAATTTCAAAATACTGAAATCCCGACTTACAGTATTTTGAACTTATAATATCGAAGTCTTGAAATTCCAAAACACCAGAAGCGTGAAATTCAAAATACCGAAATTCGGAGCTTCTGGTGTTGCGGTGTGATTGTGTGATGTCGGAGATAGTATATATAAGTAGGGGGGTGTGGGGGGTACAGCCCCCCACATGGGGGTGCAGGGAGGCTTGCCCCCCTACTTGTCTGTAGTGTAGGACTGTTTGTTTGATTGTGGGGGGAGATTGTGTGTATGTGTATGTGTGTGTGGTCTATTTGCACTGTAGGTTCGCAGTTTTAAATTTCGCGGTTATGGGGTTTTGATATTTAAAGATTTTGGCTATAGAATTTCAAAATACTGAAATTCGGGGTTTCAGTATTTCAGGATTCTATAGTGAACCCGTATATATATATATATATATATATATACACACACATATATATATAAATATATATATGTGTGTGTGTGTGTGTGTGTGTGTATGTGTGTGTGTGTGTGTGTGTGTAAACATATATATATATATATATATATATATATATATATATATATTTAATTGAAAATGACGGCACTTGGGCGACAGTCGGATAGTCGAGCGTATAAGATTAAGTAAACACGGATGTCGAAGACATAATAATCAATCTAGACGGTTTTAACATGGGTGAGGTAGGAAGATGTTTGTAGTAGGGAATAATACTGAACACCTACCTCGACCCATGTTAAAACCGTTCCTAGATTGATTATTTTGTCTTCGACATCCTTGTTTACGACCTTATACGTTCGACTATCCGACTGTCGCCCAAGTGCCGTTCGCATTTTCAATAGCAAACCTATATATATATATATATATATATATATATATATATATATATATATATATATATACATATATATGTGTGTATATATGCTCTTACATGTATATTTGTTTGAATGTATGTATGGAAAACTTAAACATTTATATACTCTTATTCAGTTGTGAAATATCTTGCAATGCTCTACCAGGTTCTTATCTACTCTCATTGTATATTTTGTACACTTGTATTTTCAACCAAAAGGGGGAATATCCTCTTATTGTATACTAACGGCTGTAAAGTCTACAATCTGCATGCTACTACTCTGTAATGTCTCTTTTGTAAATTTTTCTTCTGTCTGTAAACTTATGGAGTTTTTTCTCCCCAGGACTCCCCTGAAAATGGACATTTGTTGTCCAGTTGGACTATCCTGGCAAACAAATGTTAAATAAAACAATAAAATAAATGTTGTACTTATTGTAAAGCATAAGCCACGATCCCTATTAGTACTTTATCCCTGCACATTCATAACTCCAATTTTTTTTTAAATGCATTTCCTCCATGCATCTCAGGCAAGATGGATTAACCAGGCATGTAGGTGTCAGGGTTATAGTATTAACACACTTAAGAGTTGCAGGTCTGAATCGCAGGTCCTCCAATCCATGTTCAGTTATCTTCCAATATGTAAATGACTGTGCGTGAAACTTTCAAAACTGTGTATGGAGATTCCATAATGTTCTTCAATTTAAAAGGTAGAGAACATGAATTGAGCAATATATATCATTTTTATACCTGCATCACTCATACATGCTTTTTACTTTTTGCAGGTTATGAAGAGTGAACTTGAATTCAGGCCATGTGCATTGAGTGGATGAAAATACTGGATGAGCAGCACAGGGAGACAGGTATGTTGATCAGTTTGTCAGATTTTGTAACTACAATAGATGTGACCATTGTTACAAACTTGCATTTTTGCCACTACCATGTACAGTACTTATAATGCAGGAATACCAATCATACATCTTTAAGATTGGTAGACTGAGATTTTTCACTTAAAAGTAGTTGTTAGGCATAAGGTAGAAATAAATAGTAGAATAGGCCTGTAAATATAGTCAGATTTGTTTTTTCATTTATGCTTAAAGTTTCAGGGAAAGACAGTTTAGTAAAAGAAAAAATATAACCTTGCTGGCTAAGCATGAAAGGTGCAGAAATAACAGTTCTCAAGGAAAAATCTACAGAATGTTCCTTCTTAAAAAGGAAATATATGTGTACTTCCAATGGAACGCTAGATAAAAAACAGTTAGGCACTGTCAAACACCTGTGAAACAAGGCCTGGAAATCAAGGAAACATAGGCTGAGGGGTGGATACAGCTCCCAGAGGAAAGTTACTTAAATTAACTAATATAGTGTATATGTTTTGGACCGAGAAGTTAGCTAAAGTCTGGTACAAAAATTATTCAGATATTGTCAATGAACCGCTTTTGGGCTTTCAGTTATTTGATATATTATACTGCTAAAAACCATTTAAATACATTTATATCTGCTGCTGTTATATTATATGTTACAGACTACAATAAACTATTAATAAGAAATCCGTGGGAACAGAACTCTGATTTTTTAGAAAGATAAGTGCAATAGTCTGACAATACCTGTGATAGCAACTATGAATTACCTAAAACACTGTTTACACAACTGCAATGCATGTTTCTGAAGGTTTCTCAAGGTTATGGATTGAATTGTAGGCCACAACCTAGATGGCAGTCATTTATGTGTAACTGTGACAGTGTTGTTAATTGTAATTTTTCACATACAAGATAATAGTACTTTGCCTTCTGTTTGTAATGCATGTGTTGGCACATGTGGATGTGGTTCTTAGTGACCAATCTGTTGTGCATAGCATGCTTATTCACATACTGGGTGGGTGTCTGCTGTGTCTGTGTTCACACTGTTCTTGGGACTGTCTGTTATGCCCTTCAGTTCACCATGGGTATCATGTCTGCCTACAACACCTTTGATGGTTTGTTTAAAACACACATGTATCCTGTGTTTAGGGGTGCTTATGCACATAGGCATTCCTGTTCAACATTTCAAACCATCTGTTACATAATCAGGAAGCAGCATCATGCTGTTCTTATTTTCCAGCATATGATCACTAATAAATGTATGTAGGGCACTGATACATTCGTAGATGGACAAGCTTGTTTGCATGACATATACTGCATTATCATGTGTCACAGGCTATCATCGTGTTTATGATTCTGGACTGTTACTAGTGTGTTGTGTTGTATTCCAAACATTGATGTTAGATCAGCCAATGGCCATGTTGCCTTGCACAACTCTTTTGCATATCTTTCATACTTCCCACTGGATTGTCATCTCAATATATCTTGATTATAACAATATGTTAACTGGTAGTTGTTCAAATAACTCATTACATGCACAGGCACCTGAGTTACAGCTGACATTCAACACCAACATAAATATGCAGGACACACATACAAAAAAGGAAACATGGAAAGTGTGATATTATCTTATAGTCTGCTGGCCAATTTACTGAGCCACACATCATAAGTATTAAATAGTGCAGGTCACTCTATAGTGTTATGTTGTCATTTTCACAGTGTTGTTTTGCAAGGCAGACTCATGAGTGTTGCATGACTCAGTGTCATGGCATGCTTCTCTTATGATGTCATGATATGTAAGTGTGCTGGCTGTGAGCAGGCTTGTCACGCATAATGATGGCTGATAATGAAGTGTTCAGATAATGGCAGGATTTTCACTGGTAAGCTGTGTTATGTATGCCATAGCATGGCTTTGAGTAAGCTGCTGACATTCTGTAATGGATACATTGGCCTTGCCATGGTCCATTATAGAAAACATACATAACATATAGATAAAAGGATATAAGGAATGTGTTGTGTGCATGAGGAGCCATCCTGTAGAAGCAAGTCTTATAATTATAATTGTCTTACATAATAATTTTGGCCATTTCATCTGAGAATGTGTTTGTAATGACACCTGCAATGTATCCTGATATAGTTTTATTCTCATGTGTAGACATCACATGTCGATGGGATGTTACTTAATGTCTGTTAGATTGCACAAGTGCACATCGGTTTCAGTTTAATGCCAGCTCTGCTCTTCTCAGGAATGTGCAGCCTGATGGACATTTGTTTTTCACTGTTATGGTTTTCATTACTGACATACAGCACATATGGTGGTACAGTGGACAATGGTCATAACATATTCTACGTATTCAGACTGACTGTTTTCTGTCTGCACATTGCCTCACAGCAGGTATGTTATGTAGTCATGTAGTAGCAGATATGCATGTGTACTTTCTTTCTTGTCTTGTGATTCACCTTGACAGAGCATGGGACCTGGGGATGCTTACCCATCAAACATCAGTGACAAGCATACGCCGGAGTACTACCAGAGTCCTCCAATGATGATGATGATGACAACCATGACAGAGACAAGGATGGTGACAAGGAAGTTGGACCTGCTTGTGCCATCATTCCTGTTGAAACATGGAAGAGATGATGCTCAGCAACCCAAGAAGACAATTATCAAGACAGATCAGGGAGGTGGTGACTGATGTCTTTTGGACACAGATGAGGGACATAATGGAGAATTATTTCCAAGATATGGCACAGGCTTTGCAACATCCATTCAGGGTAATAGCCCAAAAGATCATTTGTGATGTTTGTCTCCATCAGGGAAGGCCCTTAGGACTGTAGGTATTGTCAGTGTGATCCACTTGTGTAATGCTGCTACTGTGGTATTTGCCTTATTAGTGATTGGACTGTATAGCACAATTGTGCATACTGTTATGTCCCCCTCTGTGGGCCTGTAATCAAGGAACCTGAATCCTCATCACTGACACTGGTAAGGAATGTTCACCTGGAACAAAAGTAGAGGCACACAGAATTTTCTGATGCAGCTCTCTGCATCAAGCACAATTTCCCTGAAGAGCACACAGGGAACACACTCAGTCCTAGGTCTGGGTTTCCCTGTCTCTCTCCCCAGGCCCCCAGTAATAGTCCCCACTGGCACAGCTGTAGAGTTGATTCCTCAGCCAAGTGTCCAAGGCAAGTCCTCCAACACCATCTCTGTGAAACCAGTGTTCTGTGTCCCTGTTTACTATAAGGTAGTTACTGCCACTAGGTCACTCCAAAGCCAGCTACTCTAAGGCTCTTACAAGGGTACTCAATTAAACTAAGTAAAATTAATACTAATGCAAATGGTAGTGTTTGACAAATGCAGCAAGGCTTTCAGGAGTGGTCATAGTGTCACCAAAAAAATGAGTACTCTCAAAGTTTAAAATATTCTCTGAAAGATCAACCACAATGAAAAGTTTAAATATATTTAATAATAAAAAATAAAAGAACATGAAAATACTAAATATCTGTTTACAATAAACACCAGAGTTTCAATCACAGGAAATACTAAAATAACACAGATGAATAGATTCACACAGATACAGAAAAACAGGACTTAACTAATCTCACTATATTTGCCTGACAGTTCTAAAGACTATTCCTGTGTTACCTACTAAAGCAAGGCAAGATGAAGTGGGTGAGATATCCTTCTATGTCAGGTTTCAAAAACAGACTACACTGAGACTTCTGCCTCATCTAGGATGAAAACATAATTTTTGTGCTGGATTACAGAATTGCATCACATACATCTGGCCATCTGACTTCTAGTTCCCATACCCCCCTTTACTAGAGGCTGCCAGGATTTAGCACAGATGTGTTACCTTACACACCTAAAGCTTTGCTAATGATTGGTGCAGCTTCTGGAAGTCAGAAAACAATCTCAAACTTCCACCCTTCCAGAGTATCGATTAGTTCTCCCCCAGGACAATACAGAAGGCCTCCTACTACAGACTTTTGTCTTTGGCTGCAATCAGAATGGTAAGATACAATCTTTATGACCTACCAGGTAATTTAATTTCAGACTATTTTTCAAAGTTAGCTGGACTGAGATTAACCTCTTTTCTTCCAGTATCCTCTGCTGCAGTATATTAATTTCCACCATTACAATATAGTTTGACGGTTAGCCTTCCCACCTCACAGCAAGAGATTCTCCGGTTCGATTCTTGGCTGGGGTGCCTTCTGTGTGGAGTCTGCATGTCCTCCCTGTGGTCGTGTGGGTTTCCTCCAGGTGCTCCAGTTTCCTCCCACATCCCAAAGACATGCTGTAGGTGGATTGGACACTCTAAATTGGCCCTAGGCATGAGTGGGTGCATGTGTCTGCCTTCTGTGGAAGGTTGGGCGCAGGGCTGGCAACCTGACCCCGTAAAACTCCGCTGCCAATCATGAGCAGACAGATAATCTGCTGTGGTGACCCCTAACTGGGAAAAAACAAAAGAAGAAGTTACAATACAGTCTGACATACAGGTGTATTTCCTTTTCTGTCCAGCAGGACCCACTGTTGGTTGATTTTTTTAATACAAGCAACTTTACAAATACATTTTTCAACACTAGCATCTGTACAAATCAGTTAGATTCACAAATGACATACAATTCTTTACAGAACTCTAGCTAGCTATCTTGGCATATGCTACACATCCACTGCCTTGCTTCTCCTGGCATAGCTGGAAATACCTCATACTGTCACACATACATAGAATTTTTCTGTCATGCTTATGTAATACATAGCCAACTGTACACTAAAGATGTTGTGTCACATTTATCATTATGTTGCAATGGGTGCATGACACACATTACACCATTAGACTTTTATTCAAAATTCAGCTGCCCATGAGTTTCAGCAGTTAACATGTAACAATTCTACTGTATACATGTGTGATTGATAGCAACTCACAAACACCACATTGCCCATACTCCACAAATACCCCAGTGGAATGGGTATAGCTATTAGGTCATCATGCCATGTCTGTTCAGCAGCAGGACATGTCCTTACCCTTGGGCTTTGCATGACACTTATTATGATGTCACACTGTCATACTGGCTTTGCATGTGGCATGTACTGGTAATGATGGTGACATGTTAAATCATATAACTGAATCTGTTATATATGGGCAGTCATTCTTTAATAAATGCGTAGACCTCCAATGTACCATTTATGGATACAGTGTGATAATGATGATTTATTCTCTTTGGCCTTTGTATATTTCTGCATCCATTCCTTATTGACATAAATTTGCACATTTCAGAAAATGGTGTAAATATGCATTGATTTATGTACATGTCTCTGCACATATTCTGATAAATGCAGAAACCGCATTGTACCTTGGGACTGTGAGTATGCATTGACTTCATGTTAATGTGTTCTAATGTTGTTCACAAGACTGTCCTTTGCTCAGTTACTGACTTTATGTTAATGTGTTGTAATTTTGTTCACAGGACTGTTCTCTGCTCAGTCATATCCACTGATCAGTGATATTTAATTGCAGATGTTTATTCCACATGTTGTTTTATATCAGTATGACAGTATATATGTCTATATGATTCCAGCTCTTAGCTTGCTTATCTATGCCTGCTGTTATATGATTGCATAATAGTGTGTGTGTGTGTGTGTGTGTGTGTGTGTGTGTGTGTGTGTGTGTGTGTGTGTGTGTGTGTGTGTGTGTGCGTGTGTGTGATTTATACATGGCCATTTTTGTTTCAACAATGCAGTCTGTCCATGTGACATACACTGGCCATTTGCTTCAAAGTAGTTTGGGTTGACTTCAGCACCACCATATGTGGTATACAATTTACCTTTAAAATGTCAACTGCACATAGTCGAATGTGCATACCGTCAAAACCCTTCCACGAAACCCATACTGCTGAAACTTCAGAAAGTCAACAAAACATCAAATGTCAACATTTCCAAACATACCACATCTCCAAACAAGTGCTAACATGGATCAAAAAGGGAGCTAGATTTTGCAGTTCAGAATATCAACGTTCAAGGTTTTCAGAAGGTGCAGTTTGGAGTTCTTGGAAGCGGTTTCAAAGTTGTGGCTATCAACAATTTGAAGGTAAACCGTGGTATACATATACATTTGCAGTATGTCCTCTTAGGGTCTATATACGCATGTTGACAAGGCTGTTCTTTGAACACCCTTAAGTTGATACATATAACACGAAATGCCAAAATCTCGAATGGCCACAAGCCACATTAGCGATTTTTCCCCATGGGAAAAAAATTGCTGGTCCGTTGTTGGGAATTTGCAAATTCCAGCACAGTAGTGTGATCTAGGAGTTGGTATATTTAAGTAGGGGGGTAGAGGGTCACAGCCTCCCAAATTGGGGGGGAGTGGGGGGGCACACCCCCACTTTAATTTGTCTGTTGGTTTGTTTTGTTCGCTGTTGGCCCAGCACTTTTTTTCCCTGGGAAAAGTTTGCTATTGTGGCTATTTGAGATTTTGGGATTTTGTTTTATATGTGTTGACATAAGGGAGTTCAATGAACAGCCCTGTCAACATGCTAATATAGACCCTCCTCTTACATGTTGTTGTCCTGCTTTATTGTTTGACTGTGGAGGTTTGCTGCCATGTCTTTCTTGATGTGGGCTCATGTTTTCCACCTTCCTTCTGCCTTTGTAGGTACATCACATATAGGTTCATAGGTTCATAGGTTGATACTAGGCTATCTGCCATAGGGTATTTATAAGCCTAGCCAGAGTGTGTTTGGCTTTCGCCACCCTTTTAGATTAGTTGACTGTGCCTCTGTATAGTAGGTCACAGAAGTTAGCGCTTTTGAGGTTAGTTTACTGTGCCTCTGTCTAGTAGGGACACAGAAGAGATCCCAGGGGTAAACCTACGATCTTCCATCCACTCGTCAAGATTTCTCTTGAAGAGGGTCATTGAGGGACTCTGCCTAACATGGATTGGGATTTTGTTCCAGAGTGAGGGGAGCCTCTGGGATATGAATCTGTCCCTCCAGCATGTCCTATTTATTTCTGTGCTGAGGTTTAAGTCCCTGGAACGTGTAGCTCAAAGGGATTTGGATTTCCTGAGGTGGAACTTGTCCATTAATTCTGGGTTGGACATGGCTTTATATGTCAGGCATAGATCGCCTCTGAGTAGGCAGTAAGCAACTGAGTAGAGCTGGAGTTTCTTTAGCCTAACTGCGTAGGGCATCTGTTTGAGTCCCTTGATTCTCTTGGTGAGGTACTTTTGGGGTCTTTCCAGTTGCTGCAGGTGTTGGGTAAGGTACATCCCAAATGGGGCATTGTATTCAATTATGGGCCTGAAGAATAATGAGTAGAGGGGCACAATGACCTCTCTTGATCTAGATGTGAACCCTTTCATGATAAGGTGGGCTATATAGAAGGTCTTTCTAACCACTTTGGCAACGTTATTGTCAAAGGAGAAATTGCTATCTACTTGGGTCTCCAAATCCCTAATTACTTCTTCAGTACTTAAAGGATTACCACCTATGTGGTAATTTGTGGGCACTTTGTTTTTCCCAAAGGGGATGACTATGCACTTTTTGGCATTTAGCTTTTGGCCATGGCTCTGGCACCAGTTATCCGTCTTTGTGAGACCCTTTTGGAGGATGCTTGTGTCAGTCGATGAGTCGATTATGGCACCCAGTTTGCAGTCATCTGCGAACTTGGTCAGCCATAGTCCTCCCATGTTAGCCTGTACCTCAGAGAAATATATACCGAACAAGAGAGGACCCAGGACTGAGCCTTATGGGATGCCACTTGTAACTGGTTTAGAGTCTGACATGGCATCTGCAATTCTGACCATGTGGGTTCTATCCCTGAGCCAGTTTGCAACCCATCTTGCAACATAGGGGTTGATATTTAAGCTGGTGAGCTTATTTATGATGCCCGAGTGGGGTATTGTGTTGAAGGCTTTTGCGAGGTCCAGGTAGGCTGTGTGGACTACCTTCCCTTCATCTATGGCCTTGGTGACTGTTTCAAAGAAGTCGACCAGGTTCAAGAGGCAGGATCTGCCCTTAACAAAGCCGAATTGGGTAGGATCCAGTGTTTGGAGGTTCCCAATGTCTTTGTTTATGAGTTTCATGATGATACGCTCCATAGCTTTGCAGACCAGGCTAGTCAGGCTTATAGGGCGATAGTTTCTGGGGTCTGTTGTGGCACAACCTTTGTGGAGTGGGACCACTGTTGCTGTACGCCTTTCCTTGGGTACATATCCTGTAGTAAGGCTGAGATTGATCAGTGACTTTATGTGAGGGTTCAGTTCTTCTTGGAGTTCGTGTAAGATGCAGCCCGGGACACCGTCCGGTCCCATTGATGCTGTGTTTTTTGCTTTGGAGAGGGCAGCTCTCACCTGTGCATCTGTGATGTCAGGGAGGCTACACTCTGTTGGGATAGACATTTGCTCTTTTGGGGGGGAAGGGGGGGGAGTTTGCACTGCACCTGTCTGCCAGGATGTTGGTAATGTCTGTGGGTTCAGTGTATTTTTTTGTCATTTTGAACTAACTCAGAGCATATCTGGGAGATGCCACCCAAGTTCCTGACATAACTAAAGAAGGCCTTGTGATTATCTTTAGCATCTTGTGCAATTTTTCTTTCGAAGCTGGCCTTAGATGATTTTATGAGGGATCGTAGTTTCTTGCTAGTACTGATCAGAGATGCCTTCCTTTTTTGGGATTTTGCTCTATCATGTAGTAGCTTCCACCTTCTGTTGTATAGCTTATTTATGGCTGGGGTCCACCAGACAGGTCTCCTGCCTTTGGAGGAATGAGTCTTGGTTTTATTTGGGATAACACGATCCATGCATTCCTGTAGGTGTCCATAGAAAGCGTTTGTAAAGGATTCTGCGGTTTGGGCCGTATTTTCCACTGGCCCGGAGGCTTTGAAGGATTCCACCTCAGTTTTGAGAAGTGTGAAGTTTGC
>NC_056742.1:506499872-506509872 GCF_019279795.1 Protopterus annectens
TCTTTTCTTAATTCCATTTCTTTCATTTATCTATGTGATACTAATACAAAACATACATTTTCTATTCTAAAAATGCATCATACTTAATTCATACATTTAATAGATTCATGCTACATACTGCCCTTACATGAATGCTGTATTAGGCATTGCCCAGATGTTTACCATTTGTACCTTCCCTGAAGCTCTCTGTCACTACTTGCATGTTATTTTATTGCTGACCTGTTGCAACTGTTTAAAATCCATACCAGCATACTTAAGAAGGTTTTAAATGTTAAAGACCTAAGGTGAGGACTTTGTGTTAAATGGTTTATTGCCACATTAATACCCAATTCCCCTAACCAAATGTGTAGTTTAAAAGATTTATGGGCTCTGGTGTAAATTCCTGCTAATCCTGCATCTTCTCAGCTTTAGTCACTTTAACTGAGATCAGGACGTCTGCTGCTTACCGATGGCTCCAGAAATTCCCATAAAACTTGCAGTGGAATCTGGAATTTAAACGGACAGTTCTAGGCTGCTGCTAAACATTGAAGTAAGCTGAAAACACTACGGAAGGTTTTATATTATTAATATTTTTATATACACGCACAATTCAGCCTTGTTTAACAGTGAAAGTTTTGAATTTGTTAAATGAAACAGTTACATCTGGAGCATTTCTCCCCGGGCCTCCGCTGAAAACAGGCTCTGTGGAACCTAGTCGGACTTTCCCGGTCAACAAATGATAAATAAAAAATAAAATAAAAATAAAATATTTAAAAAAAAAATAGCAGCATTTAGCAATGGAAGTCTTGTATTCCCTTTCTTGGAGAAATCATCTTTACATCAACTTGAACAAAATCCAGCTGTATAAGTCATACAACATGAGGGTCTTTGTAAAAGACATCCAGTAATACAGCTGACTGCTTCCCAGAGAATAAACAGGGTAAGGTCCACAGTATAAAAAGAAGACAGTTGTTATGTATGCCATAGCCTATAATGCGTTGTTGTTATGTATGCCATAGCCTATAATGCACAGTTCTTATGTATGCCATAGCCTATAATGCACAGTTGTTATGTATGCCATAGCCTATAATGCGCAGTTGTTATGTATGCCATAGCCTATAATGCGAAGTTGTTATGTATGCCATAGCCTATGATGCGCAGTTGTTATGTATGCCATAGCCTATAATGCGCATATTATTTTCTGACATGAAATGTGAGCATTTTTTGATGTGTAGTAAAACTTGTTTGGGCAGTCCAAGGGGATGCTGAATAGTTCACTTCTAATGTACTTCACAGAGCACAGCAATCATTATTTATTTCATAAAAACAAATAACTGCACTTGAGTAAAACAGTCTCAGTATATATATAAAAAGTATTATGAAAGATAAAAAACAGACACTGAAAGCATGACAAGAGAGCTACAATGAATATTTTAATTACAAACAACAGAGTAAGCGCTTTCACGATAAAAATATCACTTCATCAGACCATAATATAACGTGAAGATCCACATAAATATATAGCAAACCCAAACCAATCGAATCACAGGTTTGGGGGGTATTCTTACTTTAAGAGCTCAAACAATTGTATCATAACAGGATGCCCTAAGAAAACTGCCACAGTGATAATTTATTATAGAAGCCAGGATTATAAACCTAGAATGGAAGAGGCATTAGCAGCCAACATGAGGTATTAGCTACCCATGGGAAACCACATTCAAACTGCCCCATTATAATTATTTTGACAGTGGAAAATCTAGCATCAGGACTGAAAATTCGGTGAGGTGCGAAATGTTTATTTTAACTCTGGTGATGCAGGCAAACTTCCATGCTAAGATAGGGTTAAAACAAAATCCCAA
Organism: Protopterus annectens; assembly: GCF_019279795.1. Lineage (NCBI taxonomy): Eukaryota > Metazoa > Chordata > Ceratodontiformes > Protopteridae > Protopterus > Protopterus annectens. The sequence goes on from NC_056742.1 coordinate 506,501,711, forward strand.
GGTAAAATGATGAGCTAGAAAACTTGTACAGGCTTTCCCAAAACTGATGAGGAGTGTAACCCATCTGTTTCTGGAAAATTCAATGCTATTCTCATTTTGAAGACAGAAACACCTTGTTGTGAACTCAGTAGCACTGGCTCTGTCATCCATGCAGCTTTGATTAGACATGTTGACCACAACGTCAGAGTACTATCAGGCATGTTCAACATTTGTGGATGAATCTCGTCAATGCAAGACACCTTTCCAATATAAAACTCATTGCCACAGAGAACTCAGGTGCAGAAATAGATCCAATCCACCAGTGTTTGCTGTCACTGCCTCTTCAAAGGTCCACTAGGCTCAAAAGATTCTAAGAGCCTTCCTAATAATTCCAAGGAATTTCCCAAGTAAAGTTAGTGATTTTCTACCTATGGTGAAAACTGCCAGGGCATGTGCTTCTCTCCCTTTTTAAGTCAACAGATTGTTTAACAAAACCTATTTGATGCCATCAAAACATCATTCTTCATGGTGAAGCCTAATTCCTCCAACCCTCACAGCCCTTTGTTTTGAGATTACCACAACTGCTCCCTTTCTGTCCTCTCAATACCTTTCAGAGAAATCTAGAAACTCACCCTGACAGCATAGCACAAAAGGCATCTTTATTTAAACTTATGGCTTAGCTCATCATGGATGTCAGCAAGTGGGAACTAGGATGACATACATGACAATAAGTAACTATTTTTCAGATTCAACTCATTGCTATTTTCTCTTGTAAGATATTGACCAGAATCCATTCAGTCTTTATGTCCCGGTCATCTGCATAAATGGTAGAAGCAATCATGGAGATGGGAGTTGAGCTCTGCCCATATAGAAGAATCTGCTGGGCATTGTTGCAATACCCTCACTGCACATTATTTTTAAGGTTGCCCTGTTACTCTTGCAGCCATATGATGCAACTGTGCATCATATGATGATCACATACAGAACAGTGCATCTATTAATATAACTATCCAAAATGTATGGTCTTAGCTCTGATAACATAACACAGAGTCAACACACATTTGGCCCAAGGTAGAAAGTACATTTATAAGTATCCATGTGTTAGAATGCAGTAGTATGGACTAAGCATGATTTTGCACAGACGTCTATTAACAATTCATTACTTTAGATCAGATAAGGTGTGCTTGCAGCCCCCCAATGTCTGTTATCACTATTATTCCCCAAGTGAATGCAGAAGTTGTGCAGGTGAACATCAGAGAGAACAAGCGATCACTGCCAAACATGGCTGCCATGATTTCCAAGAATGACAAACTCTATTAATATTTTTTAGATGCAAATATGTAAATAACAGAGGTTTCATTTCTGAAACTCATATAACATTTACTGATTCAAACCTCAGCTGAATGTCACCCACATAGAGGCTTGTGACTATTTGAAAAGCTTCCCAGGGCCACTACAGAAGGAGAACTCTATAGGTAGAACGTCCACCCCAGGCTGAGAATACTGCCTTCAAATCATGCTATGTGTACATGCAAGATCACCTTCATATTATGGATAATATGGATATTCACCAAACCAGAAATACTACCAATTGCCAATGTACCTCTCGCTCCAAATCACGGAACCAAAGTGCACCTAGTGTGCATCCATCTTTAAGTGCCACTTGTGCCATACATAATTAATGAGGTACATTAAAATTTAAATTTTTGGAATTACATTTGTGCACATCTGCATAAACTGGCTTCATGTGCTGAAATACCCAGATGTACTGCATAAAAACTCAATAGGTACTAATAAACTTTACCATGTGTGGTAAATGCTCGTTATTGTCCAGTAGATCTGATAACTTGACACCAGCACTTTCAAGTATTTGTTTTGATACATTTATTGATCACACCATTGCTAACTGAACTGAGTGGTACCTCAGTGAGTATCTGTCTGTGTTCTATTTTCCGGACTTCAAGGGGACTGAGACATGCCCATGCACCCAACCAGACCATCAAGGAGGTGATCCAGATGTTTACTGTATATGCCAGATCTAGAAATTTCACCATGATCCATGTGTGGAACCAGATGGCGAGGGAGCATCCACAGAGGATAAGGATCTACCATGCTGGAGTGCAAATTCATCACTATTATGATGACCTGCAACAGAATGATATGGAAGAGCTTCAAAGGAGGGTGGCCAATGTGCAGAGGCAGGCCGTAGATCTTTGCAGTAAATGTCAATATTCTACACATACCTGGGCATTGCTATGGATTTTATACATATTTATCAAATAGATGCTTTTATAACCATTTAATAGCTGCTGTGACAGTTAGCAGATAGTGATAATTAAGTGGACTTGGTAAATACTCTCTATTGACTGTGGGTTTGATTACCCTGTTGTTAATTTGTTTAATAATGTGTATGTAATATCTGCTATAAACATTATTTATACTAAGATTTCTAGCCTTCTATTGGGTGAGAAACACCACATGCTTCTGTCTCTCTCTCTCTCTCTCTGTGAGGATGTACGCATACATGTATATATCTATATATATATATATATATATATATATATATATATATATATATATATATATATATATCTATATGGATTCACTTCAGAAGCTCGAATTTACAAAATCTCGAACTTCAAATAACCGAAACCAAAACATCGAGTTTTGTAAACTCGAACTTCTGAAATGAAACCAAAAAAAAAAAAAAAGACAGACTTCGCTTTTGCAGGGGCCCCCTACACCCACATGTGGGGCTGTGCCCCACACCCCCTACTTAAATATACCAACTCAAGATCGCTACAGTGGGGAAATGGGAAATCTCCCATCTTGCTGTATGAAGCGCAAAGCGGAGATTTCTCATTTCCTGTCAACACCACAAAAAAAAAAAACATTACACACAGAGCGTACAAGAATCCTTGCTTCTGTGTGTACGCAATGTATTAAGGTAAGTAAACTTTTATTTTTCAACACTACACATATTCGATTTACTGAAATCTCGATCATATGGTCTCGACCATATGAAATTCAATTTCAGTAATCGATATGTAATATATATATATATATATATATATATATATATATATAAAACAACACACACACACACACACACACACATATATATATATATATATATATATATATATATATATATATATATATATATATATATTTATGGGTCTACTTTGTTTCATTGAATCTCATTTCACTGAATTTCATTTCACCTCGACCACATCGCTGAAAACACAAATTACTGAAAACTCATTTAACTGAATCTCATTTCACTGACCTGAACTTAGTATATATGGCACTATGAAGAGTACTGTAAGGCAAATAAAAGGTATATGCCCTCTTTCCCACTGTAATGCAATCGTGGAGTTAGTATTTATAGTTGGGGGAATGCGGGGGTTTTATAGTTTATTTTACCAAAAACTTCAAAACAATACATTTTAAATAATAGACATGCATAATTACAACACCAGTGACTAACTGTCTCCAGAAGACAATATGTACTCAAACTTAATGGGGGGGCTATGCTCCCACTCACCCTAATGTGGGGGGCTGTACCCCTCACCCCCTTAACTATATATAATACCTTCAGGATTTTACTACAGTGGGGAAATGGGCATATACCTTTTACTCTATCTTCCTCTATCTTATACTCTCTCTCTCTCTCTCTCTATATATATATATATATATATATATATATATATATATATATATATATATATATATATATATATATATAGATATCTATATATATATCTATGGATCTAGGTTGTAACATAAAACGTATGTGCATGTGCCCCCCACATTAATATTCTCACTCCAAGATCGCACTACAGTAGGGAAAAAGGAATATTCACTTATCCCCACTGTAGCAAGATCTAAGCAAAAGTTTGCTTAGTTGTACAATCAACACTAGATGTTGATGTACAACTAAATCTACATGCAAACTGCATGCTGTTTTTTTTTTTTTTTTTTTTTTGTGAAAGTGCATTTTCAAGAAAATGCACTTTCGCTAAAGTGAATTTGCTCAAGTATGTTTCGATTAAATGTACTTTCGATACTCTGACTAGAACTCATAGATATAGATATAGATATATATATAAATATATATATATATATATATATATATATATATATATATATATATATATATATATATATATAATAACCAAAAAATTCAAGGAACTTGAAGAAACCAATAATATGTATTAAAAACTTCACAACAAAACTGATAAAATAAATAAAGAAACTGAGAGCCAATAACTAGCGCTTTCATCCAGTTTAATGTGCTGGACTAGTCCAGCACATTAAACTGGATGAAAGCATGGTATTGGCTCTCAGTTTCTTATATATATATATATATATATATATATATATATATATATATCTATGTATATATACATATATGTATATATATATATATATATATATATATATATATATATATATATATATATATATATATGTCTTATGAAACACCTAGAGCTTAAATGAATGAATGTAAAAAGAGTGATCATTTCTGAACACATTTAACTGATCAAAAACAAGCAATATTTAAATAATTGTTTATGGGGGCAAGCCTCCTGTACCTTAGCCCTCATACTAGTGATATATATATATATATATATATATATATATATATATATATATATATATATATATATATATATATATATACTACATACCATCATCAAGCTTGCATAGCAACAGTGTAATATCATACTCCCCTACTCCACTGCAACTTGATTGTGCACAAAAAGCAACCAGGTACAATCCCATTAAGGAGAATGTTCACTCATATGAGCATTCACTTTTTTCTACAGCAGTAAAACCATTTGTCATATGAGGTTTCACCTTTTTAAATCTCATATTACATATATATATATATATATATATATATATATATATATATATATATATATATTAGATATAGACACGTATGTGTGTCTATATGTGCATATACACATATGAGTGTATCGTGAAATACAGACTCACAAAACAGTTAATAGATTTTTCCTATTAAAAGAAATCTCTATAAAAGTAAACAACAGCTACAAAATTGAGATGAAGTATTGTCTTGGTACTGATGCTGTTAGGAAAAGTTTTTTTACTAACACAATCTGTAGGGATAGGGTTTCATTTAGGGTTAGCTCTTATGACTTAGGAAGGCAGATCATACCATGCATGATCATATATCCCTCCATTGTAAACACATAAGATCATTGTGCGATTTTCCCATTATCTTTCTTTGGATTTGTTCTCATATTAATTACTGGTAAAATCACAATTTCTTAGTCAATGAACAAATGAGCTAATTCTGATATGCAGATATGCATCTGTTTCATTTCCTGTATATTACATTTGACTCGGTCATATACATATTCCAGGGTAAGGGATTCAGTGGGTAAACCAAGTGTTTCTTAGTGATAAAGTCATAGTTGATGCTTTATTTGCAAATCGTTTGCTGTGAGTGGGTTTCCAGTTTCTCTGTAGTAGTAACATCTCTCAGTGTCGTGTTGCTTTAACCACTGTGAAGCTTTTGCTTATTAAAGAAGAAAATGCAACACTTGTGTGTGCATCCCTTAGCCATCTATATCAAATGTTAATATATTAATCAAATATCAATAAATAAAGTGTGTGTGTGCATCCCTTAGCCATCTATAACAATTGTTAATATATTAATCAAATGTCAATAAATAAAGTGTGTGTGTGCATCCCTTAGCCATCTATATCAAATGTTAATATATTAACCAAATGTCAATAAATAAAGTGTGTGTTTACATCCCTTAGCCATCTATATCAAATGTTAATATATTAATCAAATGTCAATAAATAAAGTGTGAGTGTGCATCCCTTAGCCATCTATATCAAATGTTAATATATTAATCAAATGTCAATAAATAAAGTGTGTGTGTGCATCCCTTAGCCATCTATATCAAATGTTAATATATTAATCAAATGTCAATAAATAAAGTGTGTGTGTGCATCCCTTAGCCATCTATATCAAATGTTAATATATTAATCAAATGTCAATAAATAAAGTGTGTGTGGGCATCCCATAGCCATCTATATCAAATGTTAATATATTAATCAAATGTCAATAAATAAAGTGTGTGTGTGCATCCCTTAGCCATCTATATCAAATGTTAATATATTAATCAAATGTCAATAAATAAAGTGTGTGTGCATCCCTTAGCCATCTATATCAAATGTTAATATATTAATCAAATGTCAATAAATAAAGTGTGTGTGTGCATCCCTTAGCCATCTATATCAAATGTTAATATATTAATCAAATGTCAATAAATAAAGTGTGTGTGTGCATCCCTTAGCCATCTATATCAAATGTTAATATATTAATCAAATGTCAATAAATAAAGTGTGTGTGTGCATCCCTTAGCCATCTATATCAAATGTTAATATATTAATCAAATGTCAATAAATAAAGTGTGTGTGTGCATCCCTTAGCCATCTATATCAAATGTTAATATATTAATCAAATGTCAATAAATAAAGTGTGTGTGTGCATCCCTTAGCCATCTATATCAAATGTTAATATATTAATCAAATGTCAATAAATAAAGTGTGTGTGCATCCCTTAGCCATCTATATCAAATGTTAATATATTAATCAAATGTCAATAAATAAAGTGTGTGTGTGCATCCCTTAGCCATCTATATCAAATGTTAATATATTAATCAAATGTCAATAAATAAAGTGTGTGTGTGCATCCCTTAGCCATCTATATCAAATGTTAATATATTAATCAAATGTCAATAAATAAAGTGTGTGTGTGCATCCCTTAGCCATCTATATCAAATGTTAATATATTAATCAAATGTCAATAAATAAAGTGTGTGTGCATCCCTTAGCCATCTATATCAAATGTTAATATATTAATCAAATGTCAATAAATAAAGTGTGTGTGCATCCCTTAGCCATCTATATCAAATGTTAATATATTAATCAAATGTCAATAAATAAAGTGTGTGTGCATCCCTTAGCCATCTATATCAAATGTTAATATATTAATCAAATGTCAATAAATAAAGTGTGTGTGTGCATCCCTTAGCCATCTATATCAAATGTTAATATATTAATCAAATGTCAATAAATAAAGTGTGTGTGTGCATCCCTTAGCCATCTATATCAAATGTTAATATATTAATCAAATGTCAATAAATAAAGTGTGTGTGTGCATCCCTTAGCCATCTATATCAAATGTTAATATATTAATCAAATGTCAATAAATAAGGTGTGTGTGCATCCCTTTAGCCACCTATATCAAATGTTAATATATTAATCAAATGTCAATAAATAAAGTGTGTGTGTGCATCCCTTAGCCATCTATATCAAATGTTAATATATTAATCAAATGTCAATAAATAAAGTGTGTGTGTGCATCCCTTAGCCATCTATATCAAATGTTAATATATTAATCAAATGTCAATAAATAAAGTGTGTGTGTGCATCCCTTAGCCATCTATATCAAATGTTAATATATTAATCAAATGTCAATAAATAAAGTGTGTGTGTGCATCCCTTAGCCATCTATATCAAATGTTAATATATTAATCAAATGTCAATAAATAAAGTGTGTGTGTGCATCCCTTAGCCATCTATATCAAATGTTAATATATTAATCAAATGTCAATAAATAAAGTGTGTGTGTGCATCCCTTAGCCATCTATATCAAATGTTAATATATTAATCAAATGTCAATAAATAAAGTGTGTGTGTGCATCCCTTAGCCATCTATATCAAATGTTAATATATTAATCAAATGTCAATAAATAAAGTGTGTGTGTGCATCCCTTAGCCATCTATATCAAATGTTAATATATTAATCAAATGTCAATAAATAAAGTGTGTGTGTGTGCATCCCTTAGCCATCTATATCAAATGTTAATATATTAATCAAATGTCAATAAATAAATTGTGTGTGTGCATCCCTTAGCCATCTATATCAAATGTTAATATATTAATCAAATGTCAATAAATAAAGTGTGTGTGTGCATCCCTTAGCCATCTATATCAAATGTTAATATATTAATCAAATGTCAATAAATAAAGTGTGTGTGTGTGCATCCCTTAGCCATCTATATCAAATGTTAATATATTAATCAAATGTCAATAAAGTGTGTGTGCATCCCTTAGCCATCTATATCAAATGT
>NC_056742.1:506517372-506577372 GCF_019279795.1 Protopterus annectens
TGTGTTTTGATGAATATTTTGCACATCCGAAATATCAGCATCAGAACTATTAGATAAAAAGACATAATTTTTTCTTACAACATAACTTGGTCATGTTGCACAGACAGATATGTTTCTCAGAGAATTCCCATTCCCATTCTTGGGAGCAAGCTGCTCATCCATGTGATGAAAAGTTCTTCCTTAAACTTTTTTAAGCACAACTTGTAATCGAAATTTCACCCCTGGTCTGGCATGTTTGTCTCTGATGGACAGAGACAGCTACTAAATCACCACATTTATAATTAAATTTGTGGCTAGGCTTATAAGAGCCCTAGAGGCCATTACCCTAGTATGTAGTCAATGCTAGAAGTCTAAATCTCAAAATGCACTCACTCGAGACACTCCTCAAAATGGAGAACATCAATATCTGTGCAGTGACTGAGACCTGGTTTAAGGCTCCAGAGAGCACCCCTGCACTACCAGGCTATAACTCATGCCACACTTTTCGGCCATGTAACCTGGACTGAAACACCAAATGCGGAGGTGTGACCATATTCATTAAGGATATCCACACATCCAGGCTAGCTGCTCAGCACAATGCATCTGAGATTATCCAAATGCAACTAACTCTGGGCAAAACTGCAATCCAAATTGTAGATTGCTACAGATCCCCCACCATGCCCCAGGATTCCCACTCCTCTTTTCTTGATGCACTGGAAAATATTAGGGTTCAATCAAACACCCTAATAATGGGTGACTTCAACTACCCCACCATTAACTGGGAAAACTACTCATGTACCAACTCCTTAGCTCAATGCTTTCTGGAATTCATAAACTCCAATGCCCTGGATCAACTTATCCACACCCCAACTAGGGGTAACAATATCTTAGACCTAGTCATTACCAACATGAGTGACCGGTGTTCCACACCTGAAATCAGCTCCTCGTTGGTCCGATCCGACCATAAGCTAATCACCCTTGATATCCACATCCCACCCCCACCCCTCATTAAGGAAACCACAGTAAAAAATTTCTCCTTAACCAACTTCATGCATCTTAAGACAGAAGTGGTGAACCTCATGACACCCATGCAGATGGACAATACAGTTACGACTGCTGAATCCTACACAAATGCACTCTATAAGCACTTACATGAGTGCATGGATCATGCTATCAAAAACAGAACCAAGACGCTATCCTCCAAAAAAATGAAGCCAATCTGGTGGTCCCCTGCCATAAACAAACTGTACAACAGAAGGAAGAAACTGTTGCAAAAGAGAGTAAAATCCCATGAGTGGAGGAGCTCTCTGGTCAGCCTCAGTAAGAAGCTGAGATCCCTTATAAGATCCTCCAAAGCTAGCTATGAAAACAAAATCACCAAGCATTCTATAGCTATGTCAAGAATTTTGATGGCAACACCCAGATCTGCTCTGAGTTACAGCACAACAGCATGAAAATTACAGAACCAACTGATATTGCCAACATCCTGGCAGATAGGTTCAGTGCTACCTCCCCCCCCCCCCCGCTCACCCCCTAAAGGGCCCATATCTATACAGGAAAAATGCAGATTCCCTGTAATCACAACTACGCAGGTAAAAGCTGCACTGTCTAAAGCCAAAAACACAGCACCCATGGGACCGGACAACATCCCAGGCTGCATTTTACACGAACTTTAGAATGAACTGGCTCCCCACCTAAGCACAATGTTCAATAATAGCCTTGCATCAGGCTTTGTGCCCACTGAATGGCGCACAGCAACAGTTATCCCACTCCAAGAAAAGGGGGAGCCATCACTGATCCTGGGAACTACCGCCCAATTAGCCTGATGAGCCTGGTCTGCAAGGCCATGGAACGTATCATCATGGAACTCATAAACAAAGACAATGGTAACCTCCAAACTCTGGATCCCACCCAGTTTGGGTTTGTAAAAGGCAGATCATGCCTCCTGAACCTGATCAAATTCTTTGAGGCAGTCTTCAAAGCTGTAGATGAGGGTAAGGTGGTTCACACAGCCTATCTTGACCTCGCCAAGGCTTTCGACACCATCCCCCATTCTGGAATTATAGCTAAACTCACTAAACTAGGTATAAATCCCTACATCACAAGATGAGTTTCCAACTGGCTCACTGACAGAACCCACATTGTAAAAGTTGCAGACTCCAAATCTGACCTCAAACCAGTGACAAGTGGAGTACCACAGGGCAGGGTTCATTCCTGGGACCTCTCCTGTTTGGTATGTCCTTCTCTGAAGTACAGGCTAACACAGAAGGCCTCTGGCTAATGAAGTTCGCAGATGACTGCAAACTAGGAGCCATAGTGAAGTCCCCAAGTGATGTGAACATCCTACAGAAGGGCCTTGCTGAGACAAATGCCTGGTGTCAGAGCCATGGCCTCAAGCTCAATGCCAAAAAGTGCATTGTCATCCCCTTTGGTAAAAACTCTGTACCCATGAACTACCACATAGGCAACAATCTACTTAACACCAAATGTGTGATAAGAGACCTTGGAATCCAGGTGGACAGTAGTCTCTCCTTTGATAGTCACATTGCCACAGTAGTCAGGAAGTCCTTCTTCATGGCACACCACATCATAAAAGGGTTCTCATCCAGGAAAAAAGAGGTAATTGTTCCCCTCTACTCGACATTCATTAGACCCAGTCATAGAGTACAATGCCCCTTTTGGAATGTACCTCACAAGACATCGGCAGCAGCTGGAAAGGCCACAGAAGTACCTCACAAAGAAGATTACTGGCCTCAAACAAATGCCCTACACTGACCATCTCAAAAAACTCCAGCTTTACTCCATAGCATACTGCCTACTCCGAGGAGATCTCTGCCTAACATATAAAGCTGTGTCAAACCCAGAGCTGTTGGACATGCTACACCTAAAGAAATCCCAATTCCTCCGAACTATAAGCTCTAGGGACCTAAACCTTGTCATCACAATAAACAGGACATGCTGAAAGGGATAGATTTCTGTCCCAGAGACTTCCTATAACCTGGAACAGGCTAACCATCTATGTCAAGTAAAGTTCTTCATTAGCACTCTTCAAGAAAAATCTTGATGAGTGGATGGGAAATAGGAAATACACCCCAGGGATCACTTCTGTGTGTTTGCGCGACAGTGGCACAGGAAAATAACTTTCTTGGGTGGCATAAGCCAGGTAACCTTGTTGGCTAGGATTACATAGGCCCTTGGGCCAATAGCCTAGTACCTACCTATGAACCCATGAACCTATACCTATGAACTTATAATGCGTGAACAAAAAAAGACACAGTCAGGGATAGATTTGTATTACTTATTTTTTAAACTTAGAGAGTTGCAAGAATAACACTTTTGCATTCGTATACATTTTCTGAAGGATATGAAGCTTGAAACTGAAATGTATGTCATTATTTACAAACTTCAGTCCTCAATGTTTTGCCAGAACACAACAAACCTATGAGGAACAAATCAACAAGTTGAGGCTAAAATCTGAGCATTCTGTAAAAATGTGGACTGTTGAGAAGGATAGGGGATCTGTCTGTATAGGAGGAGGTTTCAGGACAAAGTGTGGAAGAACACTAGATGACACCAGGGAGAATTTTTAAAATGTGACTCAGAGGTAGTTATAAAGTTAATAGAGCAGCAGGTCTTGTGCAGTGATGCAGCTTCTGCACGATAGGAAATAGGAAAGTATAATATCTAACATTACTGACTGCTATCATTTGTGATTTATGATGGTGGAGAAAATATTTTGGGGATGTTCTGCCAACTCAGGGGCAGGTTTGGGTACATCAAGGTGTGATTGAGTGTGTGAGTTTGAATGTGTGTATGTGTGCTGGAGAGTGAATGAATCGAGGAGCTTGTGCCGAGAGATACATGGGCCTCCAGAGTTACTGCCACAGAAAAATACTGTTTTGTACTCATAATAGTAAAGGGTGATTCAGAGACATGCAAATTAATAGATAGTGAGTTCTTTCCTTATTGCAGCTAACATGTCTTGTGTAAACAATCCCCTTTTATCACAGCTCTTACTGGCAATACTAGAGTTCTTTCTGAATCCATGAACTATCAACTTAACAAAGAAAAATAAATAAGTAGTATACGCAGATTATTTGCTTTTCTGGGCCACATAAAATTCACATTTTCTATCCTCTGCTGCTAGATTTGCTATCTATAAAATAATTCAATTTGTACAACAGGAATATGGCCTTCTCTTAATTACAGGAGAATCAGATAGAAATATCAAAGCTCTAGATGTCATTTCTAACAAAATATGCTGATTCATTATTGAATCGTCATGACAAGGACATCATTTCTTGGAACTCCAACAAGCAAAATGGCAACTTATCATTCAGGGTCTAAGTTATTGAAGACCCCCACCCCAGCCCACCCACATTAGCCAAACTTATCATACAGGTCTCTTCCTGCATCTTTACTAAGCAAACAAACTCTGGTCTGATATTACAAGCATTTAGAATGAAGTTACAATCCACTAAATATGGCTTTTCTATAATTGATCCAAAATTCTTGGAATCATTAACCACATATTACAGGGACTCTACGTTGTGCATTAAATCTCAAGCTAAGTTCAAGATCCATCTCCACAAAAAACCTGACTCTAAATGCTTTACCTCTCTACTAATGTTACTTAACTTCTTCCCTCCATCTCTTTAATATTTAAATCTCACCTTATTTACCACTGAAAACCGTTAATGTGTGATGTGTAGATGTTTACTATTAGTAAAAGTGTTTGTTCTACCTAGTTATACTTAATCAAAAAACAGCTTGTAAAGACACTATAAACAGTAATACAAGAGCTTATCTGTACCAATTAGGCAACTATTATATTTAGTGCTTTCTTTCAAATATCGATATCACAACATCTTCAGATTCTTAAGCAGATTTGGAGAAAATCACTGAATAAAATGCAGTTGGTTAATCGGTACTGGTAAACTTTTTGTTAGTTATTGTTTTACTGGTAATTATGTTTTATCAACAGTGTGGGGCTACAGTTTTCTTTAATATAAAGATATATATATATAGCTATATATATAAAAATCAACAACTTGTTTTGTCATTTGCCATTGTCCCTGTACCCTTCTAGGCTGAGCCTGAATTTGTTCCATCAAATATGGCAAACAATTAATAAAAAAACATACAAGTAAACAAATAAATGAAATACATGTAGTGCGTGGAGCCCAGTGATTAGGCTCTGGCATATGGAGAAAGACAAACCAGTTAAGCCCCTTTACCATGCAAGTCCCAGTCTTAATAAATGTTAAGCAGTCTTTAATTCATTTAAGATCGGATATTGCACTAGGGAGTTAAATCTGCCAGTACTGATCAGCAAACAGCAGTAGAAGAATATATAAAAAAACAGATTTGTATGTGCCCCTGAATTTCTGTAACATTAGACAGTGTATTACTGCCTTTGTAACAGCTCTTTATTTATTTATTTTATTTTATTTTACATTTGTTAACAGGGATAGTCCGACTGGACACAGGTCCATTTTCAGTGCATGCCCGGGGAGAAAAGCTCCACATGTGGATAGTTACATAAGAGTTAATCAGTAGCAGTTTTATACAGTCACACATAGATACCAGCACAGAATTATAGGATTATATGCATACTTGGAATACATACATACTTAAACATAACATTGTAATTTTCTTGTTCGAACTTTGACATTTTTAGTGGTACAAGGCTGAAAAAGGTAGTATGTCATTCAGTAGTATAGAGTGGTAAGCTGGTTAGTCAGGGTTAGTACAGGGCTACAGCCAGTGACTTTTTAGGAATTTTTTGAGAGATGTTTTAAATTGGTTAATAGTCTGGTTTGCTGTAAGTTTGCCAGGGAGCCAATTCCAGATTGTTCCAACAGAGTTGCAAAATAATGAGTCACCTGCTTAGTTTTTAGAATTAACAGTTTGTGCCAGTGATCTGTCTTTCTTTTTTGAACCATAAACACTGTGACTTTAAATTTTATATTAATTAATTGTTTTTATCTGTGATGATTGGCAATTTAGTATGTATTTAAAGCACTGATTTTTTTGATGGAGTGTATTCTGATGAAGTTGTGTGATGAAAGCGGTCATTAAAAGTTTTGTACGCTATTTTTTTCTGGATCTGTGGATTTTTCTGTTCGGTTCCTCCTGCCATTTTCTGGATTTATTAGTTTGTGCCAGTATTTTGTCAGAAGACAGGAGAGTTTTTAGGTGACTGTAAGGGGTAATTATATTTTTGAGTATGGGTGTACTTTCGGGCTGATGGAGGACTTTGTGGGCTATTATTAATTGATTATAGTGGATTTGAGAGGGAAACTCTAGCCAGCTCTTGCTAAGTGGTTTACAGTTGGAAAGCCAGCAAAACACATTTTTCTGTGGTTAGAAGTACATAGAGGGGATTAAGTTTCATGTTCTTCAAAGAATTATGATTGGGTCTCCGATCATGCCCCTTTGTTATGTGTTCTCAACATGGATGCCAAGATTCACTTCTCGACTTTCAAGATTTTTTCAGGTAATGAAAAAGGTCCTACATCAACTGGACAATGAGCAGTGTCCTATGCGCCGCACGCAATGATACTTAATGACTAAATGAAGACCTTCTATGTAGTTAGTTCACATTATATTTCTATAGAAAAAGCGGTTTGTAAAGGACCGTGTCATTTAGCTGATACTTAATATTAGCACAGTGATAGATGTAGGCCAGGTGATTCTACTGAGACCTACTGCACATAATTATTGAGAGACATCACTTGAGGAGTAAAACAAATAAATACAATAAAAAGTTACAAATGCACAACCAAATGGCCTTAAAGTCAATGAAATATACATACAAATAATGGGTAATGCCACATCTGAGGCATGAAAGAATACCAATGAATGCTTTTATTTGTGTTGTAGAAAAGAGTGGTATGACACTGCTAACAAAGTAAGAAGATTCACTATTGATATATTGCAAAATGACATGATATAATTAGAACAACAGAATAAAACAATGACATCAAAATAAGTCCTTACCTCTTAAATTACATTTAAAATTCAAAATGTCATTAACACCCCAAAACTTAGTCTAGCAGGAATTGTCCAAAATATTTATGGTAAGTCTAATTTATTTTCAAGATTTACTTCTCTAACAATTATAGTAACTTTATAGCAACTTTTTCACTTTTCACTTTTTTTTAATAAAAGCCACACAGCTAGTGATAAATGTTAACTAATGATTGCTATTTCTTCTCTGTCATCTGTCACATATCAGCCTTCCCCTTAAGTGTAGCCAGCTATTCTGGCATCTAGTGCCCCCCCAACTGTTAATTGAGGATAAAAAAAAAAAAGATGAAAGAAATAAAGGTTCTTTGCCCTATCAACTGCTTGCTACATTTGTGGCAAGCAGCAGAGTCAGTCCACAAAGCACTACACTTAAACGGTAAATTGCTTTAGTTCTGAAGTCCAGTGAAAGCAAAGAAAAGCTCTTCTGAAATTTTAAACTGTAGCACCTGCTTAAGCATCTGCATCACCACAAGAGCATTCAGTGCCCCCCCATTATGTGACCCTGCCCCCCAACATATATTACAGGGCCTGCAGTCACTGGTTTAGAATGCCAGGTCCAGGTACCCTGCTCCTCCTGCACATATCTGTTTGTAATGCAAGCAGAGCAATTTGGATGATTGTGACCACCACCCCCACCTCCCAAAATGTGTGAGCTGGTATGAGCTGCTCAGCCCACCCTTCTCTGTCCAGCCCTTGCAATGTCCAAGTCTCTAATCAAACTGAGGTCACCTGTATGGTTAGTCAGGACTTCATCACTTCACACCACAGAACAAACATTAATATTATGTTTTTAATAGCATCCTCATGCTAATATATGCAAGTATCTAAACAGCAGCTAGAACATTTGGGCAAATAATTTCAATAGTATTAACAAGAAAAATGTCCTGCTGAGCTATATGTATACTGAATAACATTTCTGTAATACTCTGGGCTATTGGTACAGAGTGGCTCTGAGCACAATGACCACAAAAATATGGGACATAACAGAATATGGAAGGACATAACATGAATGTGGGATGTAATAAAAATATGGGTGGACCTCACAAGAATATGGCACTTAACCCTGAATATAGACTTTCAGAGTCACAGTGATAGAAATTGCAATCCAGTGCTGTTTCCTGGGCAACTTAGAATTTCAACTTATGCAGACTGTTTTGTGACCAGTTTTAAGAAATTGCATTTACAAACTAGCAGGGGTGAATTAATTATGTTAATGAATGTAAACATTGTTCAGTTGCCAAGACTTATGTCTCATTTGATATACATATGATTACTACTTTAAAGAATAATTGATTTGTTCATGGATCACTGCCTGATGACGTTATTTATTTATTCTCACCTACTTATCCTAATCAGGCAGGACCCACAGAATCGTTCACTTCAGTTACTTGGGTGAATGTAGGAAGTTGTGTCTCCTTGTTGTAATTCTGCAGTAAACAACAGAGGGACAGGGATTTAAACCACCATTCTCTACAGTTTTATCCTAGCACCTTATTCATTTTTGGAAATTGAAATTTTTTGAAAATATAAACTATAATCTATATTTTCACAAAAGGATATGCCGATATATATGACCTAACTAAACTAAACAGTTCTGTAGAAAGCTAGGTTGTTACTCAGTGCACATCTGGAAACTAATAGGAGCAGAAATATTTTTGATGCAATAACCTTGTTTTTGCAAGAAGTCATTTTAATGTATTTAACATTCTTTTTTAAGAGATGCACATGTTCCAGAAGTAAAAGTGACGTGTAACTTGAAACATTGACAGAATGTGGGTTTGGGTAAAACAGCATGGCAAAGTTGCAATTTCACAGAAATAAAAACCAAAGTGACACTGCTAACCCTGTAAAATGAAATACAGTTTGCTCTACTTGACAAAGATACTTCTAATTTTAGATGTAATATAAATACATTGAAGATGTTCTACTGTTGAACAAGCTCAGACTATGCATGCAAGTGCACTGGTTCTGCATGGAACATCTGACTTGCAAAATGCTGTATTTGCAGTAGTGAAAGAAAATACAGACAGGCAGATAGAAAAGGCAAGACAGACATAATAAGAGAGAGGCACACATAAGTAAAGTAGAGGAAAAACACTGACATATTATGAGTTTAGAATTCCCCTTGCATCCTGTGCAGTAGAATTCACCCTGCCACCTAATTACTTCTATTTCTCTTTATGGAATCAACATAAGTACAGCTGAAGTACTGTGGTAAAAGGGTGTCAGGCACTGTCATAAGGACAAGAATAAGCATAGACTATAGATGATGACATTAGCAATCTTTTTTTTTCTGTTTTTGACCTTTTCTCTTTACATAGAAATAACTATAGCAATTCAGGTGACTGCTAGCAATATTTATGAAGGCATTTTGAAGCATGTACTCTGGAACTAGCACTTGTGCAGACACACACACACACACTCACACAAGCATTGTGGTACATCTTAATGCGTGTGTTAGTCATACAGGTCAGCCATGTGGTATGTGTATTCAGATATATTCAGTGCTGGACACACAAGGAAGCCTTGCAACATGTGTATTCAGAAAGATAATAGTATACATTGTTTACACAGAGCGGCCCTGTAACATGTATACAGGTAAATGATAATGAACATCAGTTACACAGGGTAGCTGTACTATGTATTCAGGTACACTTTAATCTGTTTTATGCACACAAGTAATCACAAAATGTACATTTCATTACATTTTACTGTACACTGCTGATACAAGGTAGCCCTGTAAAGTGTGTTCAAGTAACCCTTATTGTACAGTATTTACATACGGCAGCTCTGACTTGTATTCATGTACAGTTTAATCTGTACAACAAGCAAAGTGAACCCTGAAACATATGCATTTCATTTCACCTTACCGTACACAACTAATGCAAGGTAACCCTGTTCACTGTGTATTCAGGTGCAGCTTACTGTGTGTTACTCACTTATGGCAGCCCTATACCTATGTATTCAGATACATCTTGCTGCGTACTATTCACATGCCCCACCCACTATAACAGATGTATTCAGGTATGTATTACAGCATGCTAATCACATGGTCTGCCTTTAACATATAACATCTTATACAGTTTATTGTGTACTAATCACACAGAGCAGCCTTGTAGCATATGTATTCAGTGCATCCTAATTTATTCTACCCACACAGGGAAGCCCAGTAATGTGCATTCAGCAACACAGAGCAGCCCTGCAACATGTACTCAGCAATGTAGAACAGCTCTATAACATGTATTCTGCAACACAGGGCAACCCAGTAACATGTATTCAACAATGCAGGGCAGCCCTGTAACATGTACCCAACAACGCAGAGAAGCTCTATAGCATTGGTTTTGCAACACAAGGCAGCCCAGTAACATGTATTTTGCATCACATGGCAGCCCTGTAATATGTATTCAACAAATGCAGGGCAACCCTGTAACATGTATTTAGAAACACAGGGTAGCCCTGTAACATGTATTCAGCAACATAGGGCAGTCCTGTAATATGTATTTTGCAACACTGGGCAGCCCTGTAGCATGTATTCAGCAACAGAGGGCAGCCTGTAGCATGCCTCTTAAACTTCAGACATTGAAAATATGTATATCCAGGAGAAAATATGGGCATCTTATTAGCAGAACATTTGAATACCAAGTTCCCACTTCTAGTAGGAATGTGGGATACTACTCAGAAAAATATTTAAAAACCGAAAGTGACAAAAATTATGGAAAACTAAAAGCATATTATCAGAGACAGTGCAAAATCTGAAAACTTTAATGAACTATATTAAAAATTGTACCACCAAGGTCATCTAATTGCTGCTTCTGAGAAAGGCAGATGTAAGAAGTGTGTTCTCTTTCTTTAAATTATTGGTGCCACTAGTATTTTGGTTGTGTAGTATATTTTTTGTGTATTAGACAGGTTCAAAAATTGGGTTTGATGAGAGGGATTCAGAAAATTGTGTGAGGAGGTAAACCAAGCCTGAAAATAAGGGCATACCTCCAAAATTAGGTACATCATATACAGGGGTAAGTGCTGCGGTAGCGTTGTCGCCTCACAGTAAGACGTTGTCCGGTTCGATTCTCAGCTAGAGCGTCTTCTGCGTGGAGACATGCGTGAATGGGCATACCTTTGTTGAAGGTTGTGCATCAGGCCTGGCAAGCCGGTATGTAAAAATCAACTGCCAATCATTAGCGGACCGGAGTTCTGCTGTGGCGACCCCTAACTGGGAAAAGCCGAAAGACACAAACATATACAGGGGTAAATTAGCAGTGAAAAGGGAACATTATCAGTATCAGTCCCCTTTCTCACATTTTCTATACTGGCTTTGGATGCTGTATCAGTTGTAGGGTTGCCATTTTCATTGTGGCTAAAACCAGACTTAGGTCACACCCCTCACACCTCCCACAATCCCACCCATGCCCTACCCACTTTCTGCCCATTTTGTGACATCATCGCCACATCAGCCAAGGCAGAACATCATCTTTTCCATTCAGGATGCCTTTTTTTCTATGGATGTACTATGCTTTTTGTAAAAAGAGCATAGTAAATATGCCAATTTAACAAACGACAATAGTCTCTTTTTTGAAAAAGAATACTGGAGTTTGTATAGTGTTTTCTGGACTACCTGACAATCAGTTTGATTTCTGAATAGTCCGAAAAAAATAGATAGGTGGCAATGCTAGTCAACTGTTGCCATCTCTCTCAGTTCAGGGTCACTCTTCTACCTTTTGGACACTCATGCCTGACTATCACAGGTCTTCTCTCACACACTCCATCTACCTCTTTGCTGGATACCATAAGTCGTTCTTGCCTTCTTCCTGTCTGTTAGTGATCTTCTTCACCAGATTATTTTCTGCTTTTCTGCACATGTCCCCAAACCACTATAATGTGTTCTGTTTGTCCTTCTCTACAATTGGAGCAACTTTAGCTTCTACTCTGATATCATCATTTCATGATCAGGTGGTGTGTTCTACTACTCATTGCAGGTTCCTCATCTCCATCCCGTCTAACTTGTACCATACAGTAGTATTGGTCACACCACTGTTTTGTACACCTTACTTTCCAGCTTCTTTGGCATTGTTCTGTCATACACTACCCCTGACACGCTGTGACATAAAGTCACTACACATTGGTATTACTCTGAAAGGAACCTTTGATTTGGTCCACATTCCTCCAAAACAGGAACCATTGAGGTCTGGCCTTGTAGCATGTATTTCAGGTACATATTACGGTGTGCTACTCAGCTAGGGGGTAAATCTGCAGTATCTGTATTCAGTTCACCTCACACTGTACCTTTCACACAGGTAACTTAACAAAAGCATAACAAGAGTGGACTGAAGGGGGCAGCTTCCCTGCGTGCAAGGTTTTTTTTTTTTTTTGGGGGGGGGGGCGATCAACAGATGTTGTCTGTCACTAGGCCAGTGCTAAGATTCACTTCTGTGTTGGCTTTCCTAAAGAGAATTAGCAAAATGGTTAATGTGTTTACCTCAGAACCAAGAGGAACAAGATTTAATTCTCACTAAGAAGAAGTGGCTAAGCTTAAAATAGTGCACAGAAACATCTAGCTTGGTACTTACCTATAAATCTAGATGAATGCTGTCAAAACTAAAACACTTATTTTAGCACTTCATTTGTGTGATACTTTGTAGCAAATGACTTGCTAATAAAGAAACTAGCAGTTTTTTTGCATTTTTGTTTTTCTCCAGAACTTAGAGTTGAGGGCAGTACATTGGGGAGTGTTACTGGTTGTTAGATACTACAGCCCTGACATTATGGAACAACCCCAACTCCCAACTTAAACAGCTTCTCCTAATAATGAAAACAACCAGTTCCTTATAATACTTATTACCAAAATGAAACCACATATCAGTTGCCTCCCCTCAGATGCCTGCGGAATTTCAAACAAAAAAAAACAGAAAATATTTGAATGATAATGCACAGACATTCACAACATGTTGTAGCTATTCATTTTCAACAGTATGGGTGCCTGCTCACAATAACATAGTAACTACACGGGGGGCTGGCATGGACACGAGGCTTGACTTTGACCTTGGGATATTAGCTAAGCTCAAACTGGCCCTTCAGGGCAGTTAGCCTACTATTCATCTATGAATGTATGAACCTACACGGACTTCTGGTAACCCATGCAAATGATAGGTAACATGGGTGGTCAGCAGAAGCTCTGTGTTATTAGCCACATAAATGTATAATATTGCATCTACAAGGCCTGTGAGATCAAGATAAAGGACAGCCATAAGACCCTTATACTTTGTGATCAGTAGTAACGTGCTTCACACATATAGTATGTTATGTGTCATGGACACACTGCACATCAGACTAGAACACCCACAATGTCCAACATCACAGCACCATGTGGCTGTGCTTCACTATTTTCCTGATGGATGTGGCTGTCATTATGTTTGGGTGAGATATTTCCCTCATAAGACACATTAACTGTAGAGAAGATCTGTGAGCATTCCTGGAACATGGAAGAACAGTGACCTACAGGTACATAAATAGCACTCCCCCCACATGTTGTATGAGTGTCCCTGATCAGTTGGCCACTGATGCCTCCTATGTCAGTTGAATTGTTGCAAGATCACAAACATCGAGGTAAACAATCTATGCATTTATGTGGCGACACTGATGATGCATCTGATGTCACTAGATACCTAACCACTCTATTTATGTACACTCCATCTCTGCACACTTCATTGTCAAGCAATGCAATATTATATCAGCTCCAAGATATCTGAAGACATCAGCATCTCCACCACAGGATGCAAGATGTGTAAGAGGTGTGCAGTATCAGACTTACCCAGAGATACAGAACATGCTCTGACGGCAACAGATATCATAGTCCCAGGCCTCTGTTCTTATGCCGAGTCATTTAAATGAGTAAAATATGCAGAGCAACAACCACAACTGACGTGAAATTGTGGACCACAGTTCACTGTGAGCTGCATGTCAGCACTGTTGGGGGTAACTCCGCAGAGACACTACTGCCCCAGGCAGCTGCTGTGAGACAACTGATGACCCTGTATCATCCACACTCTATCTAAAGTGTGGCCCACAAAGGAGATAAGCCATTGAGGGATGAGTGATACTTGCTGCAAACTCTGTGACACATGCCTGGCTGATTGCCCACAAATCCCTGACCTACTGTGTTATCCTGATAGACAGGCAGTGAATTAACATAACCTGCAGTGGTATTGAGAGGGTGCATTACTAACACAGCACTGTATCTTGTGACATAAAGTCACTGCGTGTTTGTATTACACTAAAAGGAACCATTGCATTACTCCAGACATGCCCCCCAAGGTTATACCAACATCAAAAAGATACATTTAGATGCCTAACATCAAAGGAAGGCTAAGAACTGTGATCAGAAGCCATCACAGCAGGTTAAGATGCACATCCTTCACTGGTCAGTCTACAGAATCAGATATGATACATGACCTTCAGTGGTAAGTCTGTGGACACAGACACATGAATTGCAACACCTTCAGCTGTTAGTTTATTGACCTAGACCTAGTTATTAGCATCAATGGTCAGTCTACAGACCATGAAATGGTGCACAACTTTCAGTGTTCATCCTACTGACTAGAACACATTTCACCTCCTTCAGGTGTTAGTATTCTGTACCCTATATACCCGCACATAGAATGTTCTGTACCATCTGGATATATTATATAATGTTCTGTACCATCTGGATATATTAATATACCCACATAAAGAATCTTCTGTACCATCTGGATATATCATATAATGTTCTATACCACGTGCATATATTAATATACTCACATATAGAATGTTCTGTACCATCTGGATATATTATATAATGTTCTGTAACATCTGGATATATTAATATACCCACACACAGAATGTTCTGTAACATCTGTATATATTAATATACCCACACATGGAATGTTCTGTACCATCTGGGTATATTAATATACCCACACATGGAATGTTCTGTATCATCTGGATATATTACACTACTCCCTGTGGTTAGTCAATGGACTTGCGTAAAATGCAAAAGCATCCATGTCAGTTTTTTAGACTTGGATGCAGTGCATGACCTTCAGTGGTCAGTCCACGAGTCTGCATACAATGTTGCACCTTCAGTGGTCAGTCCAGAAACCCCAATATGATGCAGAAAAATCAGTGGCCAGCCTTTGCACCTGCCTATGTTACAGCAGCCTAAATGATCAGGCTGTGGACCTGAATACAGTGCAGCACCTTCAGTGGTCAGTATATAGGTCTGGATAATGCTGATTATTTTAGATTATACATCACACTTCTTGGTCATTATCCTACAATAATTACTCTGTATTTATTTGAATGAATGGTCTCCTCTGACAGAAAACAATTTGTTCCTTGACAAGTGATGAACTATACAGGGGTTTAAGTGAGGCAAGAAATAAAAAGGAATTACTATTTATTGATGGTACTTCTGATCATTAGCTACTTAGTAAACCTTCATTAATGGTTTCAAGTTTTTGTCACAGGACCATTGACCTGCCATTCGGCTCTGCCTCTTATTAATCTATGACCCCTTGCACTCACATTATATTCTACCAAAGTGAACTAGACAGAACTCCTATTGCCTTCTCTCTCCATGGCAGTTAGCTTACTGGGGCAAACACACAGTACTACCAGAATGATAAGAGTTCCATAGGCAGTTAGCTTACTGGGGCAAACACACAGTACTACCAGAATGATAAGAGTTCCATAGGCAGTTAGCTTACTGGGGCAAACACACAGTACTACCAGAATGATAAGAGTTCCATAGGCAGTTAGCTTACTGGGGCAAACACACAGTACTACCAGAATGATAAGAGTTCCATAGGCAGTTAGCTTACTGGGGCAAACACACAGTACTACCAGAATGATAAGAGTTCCATAGGCAGTTAGCTTACTGGGGCAAACACACAGTACTACCAGAATGATAAGAGTTCCATAGGCAGTTAGCTTACTGGGGCAAACACACAGTACTACCAGAATGATAAGAGTTCCATAGGCAGTTAGCTTACTGGGGCAAACACACAGTACTACCAGAATGATAAGAGTTCCATAGGCAGTTAGCTTACTGGGGCAAACACACAGTACTACCAGAATGATAAGAGTTCCATAGGCAGTTAGCTTATTGGGGCAAACACACAGTACTACCAGAATGATAAGAGTTCCACAGGCATGGATGCAAGAGACCACTGCAGTATGCAGTACACCAGTGTCCTGACTCTTTTTCGATGGGTCATCCACTGAAGGACAGCTGTACATTTTCTAGCTAAATGGAGAGCTGATAGGATGGCATTTTGATCACTTCTACAGTCTAGCCCTAAAGAATCTCAACTTGTACATACTAACACTGCAGTCAGAAAGACACACTGAAAACTGTTTTGTTTACAGAGCAAAGAACCTGCTAAGTGATAAAATAGCTGTCCCCTCCCTTGTTCTTTCTACCCTTATACATGGCTCAATATTCACAAATCTCAACTTTTCCACCAAACACAAACTAGAAAGTACCTACAACAAAATTAGTAAAGCCAGTTGCAGGTCCCAAACCACAACCACCACTGCATGGCACGCAATAGCCTCAACTGGCCTGAACTTCCTTAACATGATGCCCCCCCCCCCCCCAGCTACTCGCAGCACACAAAATACTTCACCATCCACTTACCATTTCTGTCAAATCTCATCTAATGGAATATACCAAATTGAAACCCAAGATCCCCAGATCTCCAACTAACTTTGCTAATAAATCTAATAATTATTATGGTGACTTGCTATTCTCTGTCACCATCTCCAAGGCATGGAACAAACTTGCAAACCACATCAGACTTAACCTGCAGCAATTTAAATCTGCCCTAAAATATCACATTGCATCTGATAAATGCAACTGTACCACACCTAACAGTCTGAAGTTTGCCATCCTAATTATGTATACTATGGATACTACACAAGTATATTCATGTAATATTTTTGATTCTACTCACAATATCTTGAAAACATGTATTTCCATAATCTGATATACTTTATAAATAATGTTTATTGACCTTTTGCTTTAACATACTTTGTAAATAATGTTTGTTTTTTTTTTCTTTTAAATTGGCAAAAATGTATGACTATCCTTGTTTTGGAGAGTTTCTCTCCAGCCCTCCAATAAAAATTATCATTTAATTTCTCAGATGGACTTTGCCAGAAAAGAAAAGGAAATAAATAAATATATTGTATCCACCAATGGAAAAGGAAAGCAGGTCCAGGAACACTTAGTAACCTTTGCAGAACAATCTTCTGCTGTCCAAGCTAAAAACAGAGTGTATATCACTAACACTATCAACAGTGACCTCTGTGTGCACTAGTGCAACAAAGCCCTCCTCACCCTGCCCAAGGATAAAACTGAAACTATGTCACTTTTAATATCCGCATTGACTCCTGTGTGCACTAGTGTGATACTGCACCACATCCTACCCAAGACTAAAACTGAACCTATGTCAGTTTTAGTATCAGTAGTGACTTCTCTGTGCACTAGTGTTATACTGTAATGCACCCTGCCCAAGGCTAAAACAGAACCTATGTCACTTTTAGTATCAGTAGTGACTTCTCTGTGCACTAGTGTTGTACTGTAATACACCCTGCCAGAGGCTAAAACTGAAACTATGTCACTTTTAGTATCAGCAAAGACCCCTGTGTGCACTTCTGTGATACTGCACTACACCCTGCCCAAGGCTAAAAGAGAACCTATGCCACTTTTAGTATCAGTAGTGACATCTCTGTGCACTAGTGTTATACTGTAATGCACCCTACCCCAGGCTAAAACTGAACCTATGTCACCTTTAGTATCAGCAGGGACCCCTGTGTGCACTAGTGATTCTGCACCATACCCTGCCCAACACAAAAATTGAACCTATGTCACTTTTTGTATCAGTAGTGACCTCTCTGTATACTAGTGTGATGCTGCATTTCCTGGCCAAGGCTAAAACAGAACCTGTGTCACTTTTAGTATCAGCAGTGAACTCTCTGTGCACTAGTGTTATATTGTAATGCATCCTGCCCAAGGATAAAACAGAAACTATGTCACTTTTAGTATCAGCAGTGAACTGTCTGTGCACTAGTGTGATACTGCACCACACCCTGCCAAAGACTAAAACTGAACCTATGTCACTTTTAGTATCGGTAGTGATGTCTCTGTGCACTAGTGTGATAATGCACCGCACCCTACCCAAGGCTAAAACTGAACCTGTCAATTTTAGTATCAGAAGTGAACTCTGTGTGCACTAGTGTGATACTGCACCACACCCTGCCCAAGGCCAAAACTGAACTTATGCCACTTTTAGTATCAGCAGTGATGTCCCTGTGCACTAGTGTGATACTGCACTGCACCCTGCCAAAGGATAACACTAAACCTATGTCACTTTTAGTATCAGCGGTGATCCCTGTGTGCACTAGTTTGATACTGCAGTACATCCTGTCCAAGGCTAAAACTGAACCTATGCTACTTTTAGTATCAGCAGTGAAATCTCTGTGCACTAGTGTTATATTGCAATGCACCCTGCCCAAGGCTAAAATAGAAACTATGTTACTTTTGGTATCAGCAGTGAACTCTCTGTGCACTAGTGTGATACTGCACCACACACAACCCAAGACTAAAACTGGACCTATGTCACTTTTAGTATCAGTAGTGAAGTCTCTTTGCACTAATGTGATACTGCACAGAAGCCTACCCAAGGCTAAAACTGAACCTATGTCACTTTCAGTATCAGCAGTGACTCCTGTGTGCACTAGTGTGATACTGCAGCACACCCTACCGAAGGCTAAAACTGAACCTATTTCATTTCAGTATCTGCATTGACCCCTGTGTTCACTAGTGTGATACTGCAGTACATCCTGTCTAAGGCTAAAACAGAAGCTATGTTACTTTTAGTATCAGCAGTGAACTCCCTGTGTGCTAGTGTGGTACTGCACCACACCCTGTGCAAGACTAAAAC
This sequence comes from Protopterus annectens, assembly GCF_019279795.1. Classification (NCBI taxonomy): domain Eukaryota; kingdom Metazoa; phylum Chordata; order Ceratodontiformes; family Protopteridae; genus Protopterus; species Protopterus annectens. The sequence continues at coordinate 506,536,365 of NC_056742.1, forward strand.
TGAACCTATGTCACTTTTAGTATCAGTAGTAACATCTCTGTGTACTAATGTGATACTGCACTGCACTCTGCCCAAAGCTAAAACTGAACCTAGGTCACTAATAGTATCGGTAGTGATTTCTCTGTGGACTAGAATAATACTGCACCACACCCTACCCAAGGCTAAAATTGAACCTATGTCACATTTATTATCAGCAGTGAACTCTCTGTGCACTAGTGTGATACTGCACTGCACCCTGCCCAAGGCTAAAACTGAACCTATGTCACTTTTAGTATCAGAAGTGACCCCTGTGTGCACTAGTGTGATACTGCACCATACCCTACCCAAATTTAAAACTGAACCTATGTCACTTTCAGTATCAGCGGTGAACTCTCTGTGCACTAGTGTGATACTGTACCACACCCTGCTAAGGCTAAAACTGAACCTATGTCGCTTTTAGTATCAGCAGTGACCCCTGTGTGCACTAGTGTGATACTGCACCACACCCTGCCGAAGGCTAAAACTGAACCTATGTCACTTTTATTATCAGCAGTGACCTATCAGTGCACTAGTGTTATACTGTAATGCACCCTGCCCAAGGCTAAAACTGAACCTATGTCATCAGTAGTATCAGTAGTGACTTCTCCATGCAATAATGTTATACTGTAATGCACCCTGCCTAAAGCAAAAACTGAAACTATGTTACTTTTTGTATCAGTAGTGACATCTCTGTGCACTAGTGTTATACTGCAATGCACACTGTCCAATGCTAAAACTGAACCTATGCCACTTTTAGTATCAGTAGTGACTTCTCTGTGCACTAGTGTTATACTGTAATGTAGCCTGCCCAAGGCTAAAACTGAACCCATGTCACATTTAATATCAGCAGTGATCACTGTGTGCACATTACAGTGATACTGCACCACACCCACCAAGGCTAAAACTGAACCTATGTCACTTTCAGTATCAGCATTGACCCCTCTGTGCACTCGTATGATACTGCACCACACCCTGCCCAAGGCTAAAAATTAACCTATGTCACTTTTAGTATCAGCAGGAAAATCTCTGTGCACTAGTGTTATACTGCAGTGTCTTTTTCCAAGGCCAAATAGAACCTATGCCACTTTTAGTTTCAGTAGTGACAGCTCTGTGCACTAGTGTGATACTGCACAGCACCCTACCTAAGGGTAAAACTGAACATAGGTCACATTTAGTATCAGGAGTGAACTTTCTTTGGACTAGTGTTATACTGCAAAGCACCCTGTCCAAGGCTAAAACAGAGCCTATGTCACTTTTAGTATCAGCAGTGTCCTCTCTGCACATTAGTGTGATACAGTCCTTCTCACCCTGCCCAGTACTGAAACTATGTCTCTTTTATTATCAGCAGTGACCTCTGTGTTCACTAGTGTGATGCTGCAGTGCCTCCTGTCCAAGGCTAAAACAGAAACTATCTCACTTTTAGTATCAGTAGTGATGTCATGATATCAGTATTCAGCATGGTTTCTGACCAAACCTTAGCACCACCACTGCCTTACTCTCCTTTACTAACACTATCCTTCAGCATAAAAACAATGGCTATCTCTCCTCTGCTACTTTCCTAGACCTATCTAAAGCATTTGACATGGTCCAACACAAACAACTTATCTCTGTCCTCAATAACCTATCCTTCTCTCAATCAGTCACCAACTGGTTTCAGAGTTACCTCTCTGACCACCAACAATCCGTTGTATTGCAGAGTGACATATCTCCCCAACTACCTGCCTCCATAGGGGTTCCCCAAGGATCCATCCTTGGACCCCTACTCTTCTCTGTTTACACCAATAATCTAGCCTCTGCCACCAAGTATGGCACACTCATACAATACGCAGATGACTCAACCATCATCTGCTCAGCCTAGTCCCTACCCAAACTGCAAAAATCACACAGGAAGCCTTTTCCTCTTTTGAAACTTGGTTATCCAATGCCCAATTAATACTCAACCCAAACAAAACTGAACTACTCATCTTCCAACCCTACCAAACATACTCAAAACAACTCTCACTTTAACATCACAGCAAAAGACAACACCACTATATATCCAACTGAACACACCAAATTGCTAGGAGTGGAAATAGACAATAAACTAAAATTTGACATTCACATATCCATGACCATAAAAAAGTCCACAAAGAACTAGGAGCGTTATACAGAAATAAGCAACTTCTCACCAAAGCAGCAAAGATTTCAATAACAAATTTCCACCTTATCTCCACCCTACATTATGCCTCTCCAATATATACCAACCTAAGGCAATGCGCTCTAAACAAGCTAGGGACCTGCTACAACAAAATCGCCAAATTCGCCACAGTGGCATCCTACCGTAGTCACCACTGTCTCTCACTTGCTGAACTGGGCTGGCTTGAACTCCCTCACCTCCTTCAGTGGTATCAAGTCTCACTCACCCACAAACTAGTAAACCATCCACTAAATGTCCCATCCCTCCAGAATCTACTGCAACCCTATTGCACCACCAGACCACTAAGATCCAGCAACAAAAATCACTTGCAGATCACTAAAGCCAATAACTCTGCTGGTGAAGCACTATTCTCTTGCACCATAGCCAAATTATGGAACTCCCTTCCACCCACAATTACCTCCGTACCATCATGCACCCACTTCAAAACTTTACTAAAAGCACACCTAAAAACCTGCTGGCTATGCCCTTGCAACTTCCACTCTAATATCACCCACCCATTCCAACCACTACCTTTCTTTCCACTCCACTAACTACCTTGATTATAGCAAGCTCAGATGCTCATAAGCCTAGTACTTATTATACAGCAGGAACTTCTTATTGTAACATTTGTTAATGGCTGTTATGTACTTCACAGATAAAGATTCTAGTTGTCTACTGATGTACTATGTTCTTCATCTGTAAATATGTTGTAAGTAATTGCTATGTTAAATTGTTAATCGCTATGTAATCCAGTGTAACTACTGTCTGTTTATTTTAACTGTGGAGCTTTTCTCCCCGGGCCTCCACTGAAAATGGACCCACGTCCAGTCGGACACTCCTGGTCAACAAATGTAAATAATAATAATAATAATAATAATGTCTCTGTGCACTAGTGTGACACTGCAGTGCACCCTGTCCAAGGCTAAAATTGACCCTATGTCAGTTTTAGTATCAGCAGTGTCCTCTCTGTATATTAGTGTGATACAGTCCTTCTCACCCTGCCCAGTACTGAAACTATGTCTCTTTTATTTTCAGCAGTGACCTCTGTGTGCACTAGTGTGATGCTGCAGTGCCTCCTGTCCAAGGCTAAAACAGAAACTATCTCACTTTTAGTATCAGTACTGATGTCATGATATCAGCACTCAGCATGGTTTCTGACCAAACCATAGCACCACCACTGCCTTACTCTCCTTTACTAACACTATCCTTCAGCATAAAAACAATGGCTATCTCTCCTCTGCTACTTTCCTAGACCTATCTAAAGCATTTGACATGGTCCCACACAAACAACTTATCTCTGTCCTCAATAACCTATCCTTCTCTCAGTCACCAACTGGTTTCAGAGTTACCTCTCTGACCGCCAACAATCCGTTGTATTGCAGAATGACATATCTCCCCAACTACCTGTCTCTATAGGGGTTCCCCAAGGATCCATCCTTGGACCCCTACTCTTCTCTGTTTACACCTATAATCTAGCCTCTGCCACCAAACATGGCACACTCATACAATACGCAGATGACTCAACCATCATCTGCGCAGCCCAGTCCCTACCCAAACTGCAAAAAGTCACACAGGAAGCCTTTTCCTCTGTTGAAACTTGGTTATCCAATGACCAATTAATACTCAACCCAAACAAAACTGAACTACTCATCTTCCAACCCCACCAAACATACTCAAAACAACTCTCACTTTAACATCACAGCAAAAGACAACACCACTATATACCCAATTGAACACACCAAATTGCTAGGAGTGGAAATAGACAATAAACTAAAATTTGACATTCACATATCCATGACCATAAAAAAGTCCACAAAAAACTAGGAGCATTATACAGAAATAAGCAACTTCTCACCAAAGCAGCAAAGATTTCAATAACAAATTCCCACCTTATCTCCACCCTACATTATGCCTCTCCAATATATGCCAACCTAATAACTCTGCTGGTGAAGCACTATTCTCTTGCACCATAGCCAAATTATGGAACTCCCTTCCACCCACAATTACCTCCATACCATCATGCACCCACTTCAAAACTTTACTAAAAGAGCACCTAAAAATATGCTGGCTATGCCCTTGCAACTCCCACTCTAATATCACCCACCCCATCCAACCACTACCTTTCTTTCCACTCCACTAACTACCTTGATTATAGCAAGCTCAGATGCTCATAAGCCTAGTACTTATTATACAGCAGGAACTTCTTATTGTAACATTTGTTAATGGCTGTTATGTACTTCACAGATAAAGATTCTAGTTGGCTACTGATGTACTATGTTCTTCATCTGTAAATATGTTGTAAGTAATTGCTATGTTAAATTGTTAATCGCTATGTAATCCAGTGTAACTACTGTCTGTTTATTTTAACTGTGGAACTTTTCTCCCCGGGCCTCCACTGAAAATGGACCCACGTCCAGTCGGACACTCCCGGTCAACAAATTTAAATAATAATAATAATAATAATAACAATAATAATAATAATAATAATAATAATAACAATAATAATAATAATAATAATAATGATAATAATAATAATAATAATAATAATAATAATAATATTAATAATAATAATAATAATAATAATAATGTCTCTGTGCACTAGTGTGACACTGCAGTGCACACTGTCCAAGGCTAAAACTGACCCTATGTCAGTTTTAGTATCAGCAGTGAACTCTCTGTGCACTAGTGTTATCCTGCACTGCATCATGTGTAAGGGTAACATTGAAACTATGTCACTTTTAGTATAAGTGGTGAACTCTTTGTGCATTAGTGTGATACTGCACCGCACCCTTCCCAAGGCTAAAACTGAACGTATGTCACTATCAGTATCAGCAGTGACATCTCTGTGCACTTGTGTGATACTGCACCACACCCTGCCCAAGGCTAAAACTGAACATATGTCACTTTTAGTATCAGTAGTGATGTCTCTGTGCACTAGTGTGATACTGCACCACACCCTGCAAAAGGCTAAAACTGAACATATGTCACATTTAGTATCAGCAGTGATGTCTCTGTGCACTAGTGTGATACTGCAACACACCCTGCCAAGGCTAAAACTGAACATATGTCACTTTTAGTATCAGCTGTGAACTCTCTGTGCACTAGTGTATTACTGCATTGCAACTCTATGTGCACTAGTGTGATCCTGCACAGCACCCTGCACAAGGCTAAAACTGAACATATGTCACTTTTATTACCAGTAATGAACACTCTGTGCACTAGTGTTATATGCTAATGCACCCTACCCAAGGCTAAAACAGAAACTATGCTACTTTTAATATAAGCAGTGACCTCTCTGTACACTAGTGTGATACTGCATTGCATCCTGCGCAAGGCTAAAACAGAACCTTCTTCACTTTTAGTGACAGCAGTGACCTCTCTGTGCACTGGTGTGATACTGCACTGCAGCCTGCCAAAAGCTAAAACTGAACCTATGTCACTTTTAGTATCAATAGTGATGTCTCTGTGAACTAGTATTATAATGAACCATACCCTGCCCAAGGCTAAAACTGAACCTATGTCACTTTTAGTATCAGCAGTGACCTATCTGTGCACTAGTGTTATACTGTAATGCACCTTGCCCAAGATTAAAACTGAACCTATGTCACTTTTAGTATCAGTACTGACTTCTCTGTGAAATAATGTTATACTGTAATGCACCCTGCCCAAGGCTAAAAAACAAATTATGTTACTTTTAGTATCAGTAGTAACATCTCTGTGCTCTAGTTTTATACTGCACTGCACAATGTGCAAGGCTAAAACAGAACCTATGTCACTTTTAGTATCAGTAGTGACTTATCTGTGCACTTGAGTGATACTGCTCTGCACCCTGTCCAAAGCTAAAACTGAACCTATGTCACTTTTAGTATCAGTAGTGATGTCTCTGTGCACTAGTGTGATACTTCAACGTACCCTACCCAAGACTAAAACAGAACCTCTGTCACTTTTAGTATCAGTAGTGAACTCTCTATGCACTAGTGTGATTCTGCACCACACTCTGCCAAAGGCTAAAACTGAACCTATGTCACTTTTAGTATCAGCAGTGACCCCTGTGTCCACTAGTGTGATACTGCACCACATCCATCCAAGGCTAAAACAGAACCCACATCACTTTTAGTATCTGCAGTGAACTCTCTGTGCACTAGCCGTATACTGTAATGCACTCTGCCCAAGGCTAATACTGAACCCATGTCACTTTTAGTATCAGTAGTGAACTTTCTGTGCACTAGTGTGATACTGCACAGCACCCTGCCAAGTCTAAAACTGAAACTATGTCACTTTTAGTGTCAGCAGTGACCCCTGTGAGCACTAGTGTGATACTGCACCACACTCTACCCAAGGTTAAAACAGAACCTATGTCACTTTAAGTATCAGCTGTGAACTCTCTGTGCACTAGTGTTATACTGTAATGCACCATGCCCAAGGCTAAAATAGAATCTATGTCACTTTTAGTATAAGCAGTGACCTCTCTGTACATTACTGTGATACTGCACTTCATCCTGTCCAAGGCTAAAACTAAACATATGTCACTTTTAGTATCATTAGTGATGGCTCTGGGCACTTGTGTTATACTGCACCACACCCTGCCCAAGGCTAAAACTGAACCTATGTCATTTTTAGTATCAGCAGTGACCTATCAGTGCACTAGTGTTATGCTTTATGCATGCTGCCCAAGGCTAAAACTGAACCTATGTCACTTTCAGTATCGGTAGTGACTTCTCCATGCAATAGTGTTATACTGTAATGCACCCTGCCAAGGCAAAAACTGAAACTATGTTACTTTTAGTATCAGTAGTGACATCTCTGTGCACTAGTGTTATACTGCACTGCACACTGTCCAATGCTAAAACTGAACCTATGTCACTTTTAATATCAGCAGTGATCCCTGTGTGCACTACTGTGATACTGCATCACACCCACCAAGGCTAAAACTGAACCTTTTTTCACTTTCAGTATCAGCATTGATCCCTCTGGGCACTCGTGTGATACTGCTCCACACCCTGCCCAAGGTTAAAAATGAACCTATGTCACTTTTAGTATCGGCAGTAAACTCTCTGTGCACGAGTGTTATAGTGCACTGATTTACCCAAGGCTAAATAGAAACTATGTCACTTTTAGTTTCAGTAGTGATGTCTCTGTGCACTAGTGTGATACTGCACAGCACCCTACCCAAGGCCAAAACTGAACATAGGTCACTTTTAGTATCAGCAGTGAACTTTCTGTGGACTAGTGTTATCCTGCACAGCACACTATCCAAGGCTAAAGCAGTTATCACTTTTAGTATCAGCAGTGTCCTCTCTGTACGCTAGTGTGATACAGTCCTTCTCACCCTTCCCAGTACTGAAATTATGTCTCTCTGTGCACTAGTGTTATACTGTAATGCACCCTGCCCAAGGCGAAAACAGAAACTATGTTACTTTTAATATAAGCAGTGACCTCTCTGTACACTAGTGTGATACTACAGTGCATCCTGTCCAAGGCTAAAACAGAACCTACATCACTTTCAGTATCAGCAGTGACCTCTCTGTGCACTAATGTGAGACTGCACCGCACCCAGCCCAATTTTAAAACTGAACCTATGTCACTTTTAGTATCAGCAGTAATTTCTCTGTGTACTAGTGTTATACTACACTGCACACTGTCCAAAGATAAAACAGAACCTATGTCACTTTTAGTATCAGTAGTGACTTCCCTGTGCACTAGTGTTATACTGTAATGTACTCTGCCCAAGGCAAAAACTGAACCTATGTCACTTTTGGTATCAGCTGTGAACTCTCTGTGCACTAGTGTATTACTGCATTGCACCCTGACCAAGGCTAAAATAGAACCTATGTCACTTTTGTATCAGTAGTGAACTCTATGTGCACTAGTGTGATCCTGCACAGCACCCTGCCCAAGGCTAAAACTGAACATAAATCACTTTTATTATCAGCAGTGAACTCTCTGTGCACTAGTGTTATACTGTAATGCACCCTGTCCACGGTTAAAACTGAACCTATGTGACTTTTAGTATCAATACTGACTTCTCTGTGCAATAATATTATACTGTAATGCACCCTGCCCAAGCCTAAAACAGAAACTATGTTACGTTTAGTATCAGTTGTGATGTCTCTGTGCACTAGTGATACACTGCACTGCACAATGTGCTAGGCTAAAACAGAACCTATGTCACTTTTAGCATCAGTCATGACCTCTCTGTGCACACTGATTTGCCCAAAGCTAAAAATGAAGCAATGTCACTTTTACTATTAGCATTTAACTCTTTGTGCAATAGTGTTATACAGCACTGCACCCTGTCCAAGGCTAAAACAACCTATCTCACTTTTAGTATCAGTAGTGACATCTCTGTGTACTAGTGTGATACTGCACAGCACCCTACCCAAGGCTAAAACTGAACATATGTCACTTTTAGTATCAGCAGTGAACTCCCTGTGGACTAGTGTTATACTGCACTGCACCATGTCCAAGGGTAAAACATAACCTATGTCACTTTTAGTATCAGTAATGATGTCTCTGTGCACTAGTGTGATACTGCACAGCACCCTACCCAAGGCTAATACTGAACCTATGTCACTTTTATTATCAGTGGAGAACTCACTGTGCATGAGTGTTATACTGCACTGCACCCTTCCCAAAGCTAACTGAACCTATGTAACTTTTAGTATCAGCAGTGCCCTCTCTGTACACTAGTGTGATACAGTCCTTCTCAACCTGCAAAATGCTGAAACTATGTCTCTTTTATTATTATCAGTGACTGCTGTGTGCACTACTGTGATACTGCAGTGCCCCCTGTCCAAGGATAACACTGAATCTATGTCACTTTTAGCATCAGCAGTGAACTATCTGTGCACTAGTGTTATACTGTAATGCACCCTGCCCAAGGCTAAAACAGAAACTATGTTCATAGGTTCATAGGTTCATACTAGGCTATCTGCCCTAGGGCATTTATAAGCCTAGCCAGAGTGTGTTTGGCTTTCGCCACCCATTTTAAATGAATTTTGCTATGCCCATTTTCAAGGTTAGTATACTGTGCCTCTGTCTAACAGTGACACAGAAGTAATACCCGGGGTAAACCTACTATCTCCCATCCACTCATCAAGATTCCTTTTGAAGAGAGTCAATGAGGGACTCTGCCTAACCTGGACTGGGATTTTATTCCAGAGTGAAGGGAGCCTCTGGGTTATAAATCTGTCCTTCCAGCATGTCCTATTTATTTCAGTGCTGAGGTTCAAGTCTCTCGAGTGTGTAGCTCGATGGGATTTGGATTTTCTGAGGTGCAGCATGTCCATTAATTCCTGGTTGGACATGGCTTTATACGTCAGGCACAGATCGTCTCTGAGCAGGCGGTATGCCACTGAGTAGAGCTGGAGTTTCTTTAACCGGGCAGCATATGGCATCTGTTTGAGCCCTTTGATCTTCTTGGTGAGGTACTTTTTGGGTCTTTCCAGTTGCTGCAGATGTCTGGTAAGGTACATCCCAAAAGGGGCATTGTACTCAATTATGGGCCTGATGAGGGATGAGTAAAGAGGCATGATGACCTCCCCTGATCTAGATGTGAATCCCTTCATGATTAGGTGGGCTATATAAATTGTTTTTCTAACCACTTTGGCCACGTTGTTGTCAAATGAGAGATTGCTATCAACTTGGGTCCCCAGGTCCCTAATTACTTCTTCCGTACATAATGGATTACCACATATGTGGTAATTTGTGGGCACTTTGTTTTTGCCAAAGGGGATGACTATAAACTTTTTGGTATTAAGCTTGAGGCCATGGCTCTGGCACCAGTTGTCTGTTTCTATGAGGCCCTTTTGTAGGATGCTTGTGTCGGCTGGAGAGTCGATTATGGTGCCCAGTTTGCAGTCATCTGCGAACTTGGTCAGCCACAGTCCTTCCGTGTTAGCCTATACCTCCGAGAAATATATACCGAACAAGAGAGGTCCCAGGACTGAGCCTTGTGGGATGTCACTTGTAACTGGTTTGGAGTCTGACATGGCTCCAGCAATTCTAAACATGTGGGTTCTGTCCTTGAGCCAGTTTGCAACCCATCTAGTGACATAGGGGTTTATATTTAAGCTGGTGAGCTTATCTATAATGCCCGAGTGGGGTATTGTATCGAAGGCTTTTGCAAGGTCCAGGTAGGCTTTGTGGACCACCTTCCCCTCGTCAATGGCCTTGGTGACTGTTTCAAAGAAATCAACCAGGTTTAAGAGGCAGGATCTTCCCTTAACAAAGCCAAACTGGGTAGGATCCAGTGTCTGTAGGTCACCAATATCTTTATTTATGAGGTCCATGATGATCCTTTCCATAGCTTTGCAGACCAAACTAGTCAGGCTTATGGGGCGATAGTTTCCAGGATCTGTTGAGGCAACACCTTTGTGGAGAGGGACCACTGTTGCTGTACGCCACTCTTTGGGTACATATCCTGTAGTAAGGCTGAGATTGAACAGTAGTTTTATGTTTGGGTTTAGTTCTTCTTGGAGTTCATGTAGGACACAGCCCACACCGTCTGGTCCCATTGATGCTGTGTTTTTTGCTTTGGAGAGGGCGGCTCTTACCTGAAAATCTGAGATGTCAGGGGGGGCAGCACTATGCTGGGATAGATATTTGCCCTTTTGGTGGGGAAGGGGGGGAGAAGTTTGCGCTGAACCTGTCAGCTAGGATGTTGGCAATGTCTGTGGGTTAGGTTAACTTTAGTATCAACAGTGAACTCTCTGTGCACTAATGTGATACTGCACTGCACCCGGCCCATGACTAAAACTAAGCATTTGTCACTTTTAGTATCAGTAGTGACTTTTCTGTGCACTAGTGTGATACTGCACAGAACCCTACCCAAGGCTAAAACTGAAGCTGTCACTTTTAGTATCAGTAATGAACTCCCTGTGCACTAGTGTCATACTGCACCACACTCTGCCTAAGGCTAAAACTGAACCTTTGTTCTTTCTGGTTCAGCAGTGCCTCTGTGTGAACTAGTGTGATACTGCAGTACATCATGTCCAAGGCTAAAACTGAACCTATGTCACTTTTATTATCAGTAGTGATGTCTCTGTGCATGAGTGTGATACTGCCCCAAACCATTGCCAAGGCTAAAACTGATCTTATGTCAATTTTAGTATCAGTAGTGAACTTTCTGTGCACTAGTGTTATACTGTAATGCACCCAGCCCAAGGCTAAAACAGAAACTATGTTACTTTTAGTATCAGCAGTGAACTCTCTGTGCACTAGTGTGATACTGCACCGCACCCTGCCCAAGGTTAAAACAGAACCTACATCACATTTAGTATCAGCAGTGAACTCTCTGTGCACTAGTGATATACTGTAATGCACCCTGCCCAAGGCTAATACTGAACATATGTCACTTTAAGTATCAGTAGTGAACTTTCTGTGCACTAGTGTGATACCGCCCTGCACCCTGCCTAAGGCCAAAACTGAAGCTGTCACTTCTAGTATCAGTAGTGAACCCCTTGTGCACTAGTGTCATATTGCCCCACACCCTGCCCAAGGCTAAAACTGACCCTATGCCACTTCAGTATCAGCAGTGACCCCTGTGTCCACTAGTGTGATACTGCACCACACCCTACCCAAGGTTAAAACTGAACCTATGCCACTTTCAGTATAATCAGTGAACTCTCTGTGCACTAGTGTTATACTGTAATGCACCATGCCCAACGGTAAAACAGAAACTATGTCACTTTTAGTATAAGCAGTGGCCTCTCTGTACATTTCTGTGATACTGCAATACATCCTGTCCAAGGCTAAAACAGAAACTGCACCACTTTTAGTATCAGCAGTGATCTCTCTGTGCACTTGTGTTATACTGTAATGCACCCTGCCCAAGGCTAATACTGAACCTATGTCACTTTTAGTATCAGTAGTGAACTTTCTGTGCACTAGTTTGATACTGCCCCGTACCCTGCCCATGGCTAAAACTGAAGCTATGTCACTTTTAGTATCAGCAGTGACCCCTGTGTGCACTAGTGTGATACTGCACAAAACCCTACCCAAGGTTAAAACTGAACCTATGTCACTTCTAGTATCAGCAGGGAACACTCTGTGCACTAGTGTTATACTGTAATAAACAATGCCCAAGGCTATAACAGAAAATATGTCACTTTTAGTATAAGCAGTAACCTCTCTGTACATTACTGTGATACTGCACTTCAATCCTGTCCAAGGCTAAAATTGAACGTATGTCACATTTAGTATCATTAGTGATGTCTCTGGACACTAGTGTTATACAGCACCATACCCTGCCCAAGGCTAAAACTGAACCTATGTCATTTTTAGTATCAGCAGTGACCTATCAGTGCACTAGTGTTATACTGTAATACACCCTGCCCAAGGATAAAACTGAACCTATATCACTCTTAGTATCAGTAGTGACTTCTCTGTGCACTAGTGTTATACTGCAATGAACCCTGCCCAAGGTTAAAACTGAACCTATATCACTTTTAGTATCAGCATTGATCCCTGTGTGCACTACTGTGATACTGAACCACACCCACCAAGGCTAAAACTGAACCTATGTCACTTTCAGTATCAGCAGTGACCCCTGTGTGCACTCATGTGATACTGCACCACAACCTGCCCAAGCCTAAAAATGAACCTATATCACTTTTAGTATCAGCAGTGAACTCTCTGTGTACTAGTGATTTATTGCACTGCACCCCACCCAAGGCTAAAACTGAACATATGTCACTTTTAGTAACAGTAGTGAACTTTCTATGGACTAAGGTTATACTGCACTGCACCCTGTCCAAGGCTAAAACAGAACATATGTCAGTTTTAGAATCAGCAGTGTCCTTTCTGTACACTAGTGTGATATAGTCTTCTCACCCTGCCAGTACTGAAACTATGTCTCTTTTATTATCAGCAGTGACCTGTGTGCACTAGTGTGATACTGGAGTGCTTCCTGTCCAAGGCTAAAGCAGAACCTATGTCAGTTTTAGTATCAGCAGTGAACTCTCTGTGCACTAGTGCTATACTGCACTGCACCATGTGTAAGGCTAAAACTGAAACTATGTCACTTTTAGTATCAGTAGTGAACTCTCTGTGCACTAGTGTGATACTGCACCACATCCTGCCCAAGACTAAAACTGAACATATGTCACTTTTAGGATCAGCTGTGAACTATCTTTGCACTAGTGTATTACTGCACCGCACCCTGCCCAAGGCTAAAACAGAAACTATGTCACTTTTAGTATCAGTAGTAAACTCTCTGTGCACTAGTGTGATACTGCAATACACCCTGCCCAAGGCTAAAACTGAACCTATGTCACATAGTATCAGCAGTGACCTCTCTGTATACTACTGTGCTACTACAGTACATCCTGTCCAAAGCTGAAACAGAACCTATGTCACTTTTATTATCAGCAGTGAACACTTTGTGCACTAGTGTTACATCGTAATGCACCCTGCCCAATGCTAAAACAGAAACTATGTTACTTTTAGTATCAGCAGTGAACTGTCTGTGCACTAGTGTGATACAGCACCATGCCCTGCCAAAGACTAAAACTAAACCTATGTCACTTTTAGTATCGGTAGTGATGTCTCTGTGCACTAGTGTGATAATGCACCACACCCTACCCAATGCTTAAACTGAACTTGTCAATTTAAGCATCAGTAGTGAACTCTCTGTGCACTAGTCTGATACTGCACCACAGCCTGCCCAAGGCTGAAACTGAACCTATGCCACTTTTAGTATCAGCAGTGACGTCCCTGTGCACTAGTGTGATACTGCACTGCACTCTGCCCAAGGCTAAAACTAAACCTATGTCACTTTCAGTAGAAGCAGTGATCCCTGTGTGCAGTAGTGTGATACTGCAGTACATCATGTCCAAGGCTAAAACTGAACCTATGTAACTTTTAGTATCAGCAGTGCCCTCTCTGTATACTAGTGTGATACAGTCCTTCTCAACCTGCAAAATGTTGAAACTATGTCTCTTTTATTATCATCAGTGACTGCTGTGTGCACTACTGTGATACTGCAGTGCCCCCTGTCCAAGGCTAAGATTGAACCTATGTTACATTTAGCATCAGCAGTGAACTATCTGTGCACTAGTGTTATACTGTAAAGCACCCTGCCTAAGGCTAAAACAGAAACTATGTTACCTTTAGTATCAACAGTGAACTCTCTGTGCACTAATGTGATACTGCACTGCACCCAGCCCACGACTAAAACTAAGTAGTTGTCACTTTTAGTATCAGTAGTGGCATCTCTGTGCACTAATGTGATACTGCACAGAACCCTACCCAAGGCTAAAACTGAAGCTGTCACTTTTAGTATCAGTAATGAACTCCCTGTGCACTAGTGTCATACTGCACCACACCCTGCCTAAGGCTAAAACTGAACCTATGTTTCTTTCAGGTTCAGCAGTGCCTCTGTGTGAACTAGTGTGATACTGCAGTACATCATGTCCAAGGCTAAAACTGAACCTATGTCACTTTTAGTATCAGCAGTGAACTCTCTGTGTACTAGTGATTTATTACACTGCACCTCACCCAAGGCTAAAACTGAACATATGTCACTTTTAGTAACAGTAGTGAACTTTCTGTGGACTATGGTTATACTTGCACTGCACCCTGTCCAAGGCTAAAACAGAACATATGTCAATTTTAGTATCAGTAGTGAACTCTCTGTGTACTAGTGTGATACTGCAATGACTGCCTAAGGCTAAAACTGAACATATGTCAGCTTCAGTATCAGCAGTGATGACTCTGTGCACTAGTGTGATACTGCACCACACCCTGCCCAAGGCTAAAACTGAACATATGTCACTTTTAGGATCAGCTGTGAACTCTCTTTGCACTAGTGTATTACTGCACCGCACCCTGCCCAAGGCTAAAACAGAAGCTATGTCACTTTTAGTATCAGTAGTGAACTCTCTGTGCACTACTGTGATACTGCAAAACACCCTGCCCAAGGCTAAAACTGAACCTATGTCACTTAGTATCAGCAGTGACCTCTCTGTATACTACTGTGCTACTGCAGTACATCCTGTCCAAAGCTGAAACAGAACCTATGTCACTTTTATTATCAGCAGTGAACTCTCTGTGAACTAGTGTTACATCGTAATGCACCCTGCCCAATGCTAAAACAGAAACTATGTTACTTTTAGTATCAGCAGTGAACTGTCTGTGCACTAGTGTGATACAGCACCACGCCCTGCCAAAGACTAAAACTGAACCTATATCACTTTTAGTATCAGCAGTGACCCTTGTGTGCACTACTGTGATACTGCAGCACACCCTGCCAAGGCTAAAACTGAAACTATGTCACTTTTAGTATGAGCAGTGACCCCTGTGTGCAGTAGTATGATACTGCACTACAGCCTACCCAGACTTAAAACTGAACCTATGTCACTTTTAGTATCAGCAGTGAACTCTCTGTGCACTTGTGTTATACTGTAATGCACCCTGCCCAAGGCTAATACTGAACCTATGTCACTTTTAGTATCAGTAGTGAACTTTCTGTGCACTAGTTTGATACTGCCCCGTACCCTGCCTAAGGCTAAAACTGAAACTATGTCACTTTTAGTATCAGCAGTGACCCCTGTGTGCACTAGTGTGATACTGCCTAAAACCCTACCCAAGGTTAAAACTGAACCTATGTCACTTTTAGTATCAGCAGGGAACACTCTGTGCGCTAGTGTTATACTGTAATAAACCATGCCCAAGGCTATAACAGAAAATATGTCACTTTTAGTATAAGTAGTAACCTCTCTATACATTACTGTGATACTGCACTTCAATCCTGTCCAAGGCTAAAATTGAACTTATGTCACATTTAGTATCATTAGTGATGTCTCTGGACACTAGTGTTATACAGCACCACAACCTGCCCAAGGTTAAAACTGAACATATGTCACTTTTAGTATCAGCAGTGACCTATCAGTGCACTAGTGTTATACTGTAATACGCCCTGCCCAAGGATAAAATTGAACCTATATCACTCTTAGTATCAGTAGTGACTTATCTGTGCACTAGTGTTATACTGCAATGAACCCTGCCCAAGGTTAAAACTGAACCTATATCCCTTTTAGTATCAGCAGTGCTCCTTGTGTGCACTAGTGTGATACTGCACCATACCCACCAAGGCTAAAACTGAACCTATGTCACTTTCAGTATCAGCAGTGACCCCTGTGTGCACTCATGTGATACTGCACCACAACCTGCCCAAGCCTAAAAATGAACCTATGTCACTTTTAGTATCAGCAGTGAACTCTCTGTGTACTAGTGATTTATTGCACTGCACCCCACCCAAGGCTAAAACTGAGCATATGTCACTTTTAGTAACAGTAGTGAACTTTCTGTGGACTAAGGTTATACTGCACTGCACCCTGTCCAAGGCTAAAACAGAACATATGTCAGTTTTAGAATCAGCAGTGTCCTTTCTGTACACTAGTTTGATACAGTCTTCTCACCCTGCCAGTACTGAAACTATGTCTTTTTTGTTATCAGCAGTGACCTGTGTGCACTAGTGTGATACTGCAGTGCTTCCTGTCCAAGGCTAAAGCAGAACCTATGTCAGTTTTCGTATCAGCAGTGAACTATCTGTGCACTAGTGCTATACTGCACTGCACCATGTGTAAGGCTAAAACTGAAACTATGTCACTTTTAGTATCAGTAGTGAACTCTCTGTGCACTAGTGTGATACTGCACCACACCCTGCCCAAGGCTAAAACTGAACATATGTCACTTTTAGGATCAGCTGTGAACTCTCTTTGCACTAGTGTATTACTGCACCGCACCCTGCCCAAGGCTAAAACAGAAGCTATGTCACTTTTAGTATCAGTAGTGAACTCTCTGTGCACTAGTGTGATACTGCAAAACACCCTGCCCAAGGCTAAAACTGAACCTATGTCACTTAGTATCAGCAGTGACCTCTCTGTATACTACTGTGCTACTGCAGTACATCCTGTCCAAAGCTGAAACAGAACCTATGTCACTTTTATTATCAGCAGTGAGCTCTCTGTGCACTAGCGTTACATCGTAATACACCCTGCCCAATACTAAAACATAAACTATGTTACTTTTAGTATCAGCAGTGAACTGTCTGTGCACTAGTGTGATACAGCACCACGCCCTGCCAAAGACTAAAACTGAACCTATGTCACTTTTAGTATCGGAAGTGAGGTCTCTGTGCACTAGTGTGATAATGCACCACACCCTACCCAAGGCTAAAACTGAACTTGTCAATTTTAGTATCAGTAGTGAACTCTCTGTGCACTAGTATGATACTGCACCACAGCCTTCCCAAGGCTAAAACTGAACCTATGTGACTTTTAGTATCAGCAGTGATGTCCCTGTGCACTAGTGTGATACTCCACTGCACTCTGCCCAAGGCTAAAACTGAACCTATGTCACTTTCAGTAGAAGCAGTGATCCCTGTGTGCAGTAGTGTGATAATGCAGTACATCCTGTCCAAGGCTAAAACTGAACCTATGTAACTTTTAGTATCAGCAGTGCCCTCTCTGTACACTAGTGTGATACAGTCCTTCTCAACCTGCAAAATGTTGAAACTATGTCTCTTTTATTATCATCAGTGACTGCTGTGTGCACTACTGTGATACTGCAGTGCCCCCTGTCCAAGGCTAAGATTGAACCTATGTCACTTTTAGCATCAGCAGTGAACTATCTGTGCACTAGTGTTATACTGTAAAGCATCCTGCCCAAGGCTAAAACAGAAACTATGTTACCTTTAGTATCAACAGTGAACTCTCTGTGCACTAATGTGATACTGCAGTGCACCCAGCCCACGACTAAAACTAAGCATGTGTCACTTTTAGTATCAGTAGTGGTGTCTCTGTGCACTAGTGTGATACTGCACAGAAACCTACCCAAGGCTAAAACTGAAGCTGTCACTTTTAGTATCAGTAGTGAACTCCCTGTGCACTAGTGTCATACTGCACCACACCCTGCCTAAGGCTAAAACTGAACCTATGTTTCTTTCGGGTTCAGCAGTGCCTCTGTGTGAACTAGTGTGATACTGCAGTACATCATGCCCAAGGCTAAAACTGAACCTATGTCACTTTTATTATCAGTAGTGATGTCTCTCTGCTTGAGTGTGATACTGCCCCAAACCATCGCCAAGGCTAAAACTGATCTTATGTCAATTTTAGTATCAGCAGTGAACTTTCTGTGCACTAGTGTTATACTGTAATGCACCCAGCCCAAGGCTAAAACAGAAACTATGTTACTTTTAGTATAATCAGTGAAGTCTCTGTGCACTAGTGTGATACCGCCCTGCACCCTGCCTAAGGCTAAAACTGAAGCTGTCACTTCTAGTATCAGTAGTGAATTCCTTGTGCACTAGGGTCATATTGCCCCACACCCTGCCCAAGGCTAAAACTGACCCTATGCCACTTCAGTATCACAGTGACCCCTTGGTCCACTAGTGTGATACTGCACCACACCCTACCCAAGGTTAAAACTGAACCTATGTCACTTTCAGTATCATCAGTGAACTCTCTGTGCACTAGTGTTATACTGTAACGAACCATGTCCAAAGGTAAAACAGAAACTATGTCACTTTTAGTATAAGCAGTGACCTCTCTGTACATTTCTGTGATAATGCAATACATCCTGTCCAAGGCTAAAACAGAAACTACATCACTTTTAGTATCAGCAGTGAACTCTCTGTGCACTAGTGTTATACTGTAATGCACCCTGCCCAAGGCTAATACTGAACCTATGTCACTTTTACTATCAGTAGTGAACAGTCCTTCTCACCCTGCCAAATGCTGAAACTATGTCTGTTTTATTATCAGCAGTGAAATCTGTGTGCACTAGTGTGATAATTCACTGTCCCCTGTCCAAAGCTAAAACTGAACCTATGACACTTTTAGTATCAGTAGTGATGTCTCTGTGCACTATTGTGATACTGCAGTGCACCCTGTCCAAGGCTAAAACTGAACATATGTCAGTTTTAGTATCAGTAGGGATGTATCTGTGAACTAGTGTGATACTGTGCTTCACCGTGCCTAAGGCTTTAGTATCAGCAGTGACGTCTCTGCTCACTAGTGTGATACTGCATCACACCCTGCCCAAGGCTAAAACTGAACATATGTCACTTTCAGTATCAGATGTGAACTCTCTGTGCACTAGTGTGATACTGCAAAGAACTCTGCCCAAGGCTAAAACTGAAAATATGTCACTTTTACTATCAGCAGTGAACTCTCTGTGCAGTAGTGTTATACTGTAATGCACCCTACCAAATGTTACACAGAAACTATGTTACTTTTCATATAAGCAGTGACATCTCTGTACACTAGTGTGATACTGCAGTGCATCCTGTCCAAGGCTAAAACAGAACCTACATCACTTTTAGTATCAGCAGTGACCTCTCTGTGCACTAGTGTGATATTGCACTGCACACTGCGCAATGCTAAAACTGAACCTATGTCACATTTAGTATCAGTAGTGATATCTCTGTGCACTAGTGTTATACTTAACAACGCACTGCCAAGGCTAAAACTGAACCAATGTCACTTTTAGTATCAGTTGTGACTTCTCTGTGCAATAGTGTTCTACTGTAATGCACCCTGCCCAAGGCTAAAACAGAAACTATGTTACTTTTAGTATCAGTAGTGACATCTCTGTGCACTAGTGTTATACTGCACTGCACACTGTCCAAGGCTAAAACTGAACCTATGTCACTTTTAGTATCAGCGGTGACCCCTG
Organism: Protopterus annectens; assembly: GCF_019279795.1. Taxonomy (NCBI): domain Eukaryota; kingdom Metazoa; phylum Chordata; order Ceratodontiformes; family Protopteridae; genus Protopterus; species Protopterus annectens. The sequence goes on from NC_056742.1 coordinate 506,556,238, forward strand.
TGTGCACTAGTGTGATACTGCACCACCCCCTGCCCAAGGCTAAAGATGAACCTATGTCACTTTTAGTATCAACAGTGTCCTCACTGTACACTAATGTGATACACTCCTTTTCACCCTGCCCAATACTGAAACTATGTCTCTTTTACTATCAGCAGTGACCCCTGTGTGCACTAGTGTGATACTGCAGTGCCCCCTATCCAAGGCTAAAATTGAACCTATGTCACTTTTAGTATCAGTAGTGATGTCTCTGTGCACTAGTGTGATACTGCAGTGCACTCTGATTAAGGATAAAACTGAACCTATGTCACTTTTATTATCAGCAATGACCTACCTGTGCACTAGTGTTATACTGCAATGCACACTGCCCAGGGCTAAAACTGAACCTATGTCACTTTTAGTATCAGTAGTGACTTCTCTGTGCAATAGTGCTATACTGTAATGCACCCTGCCCAAGGCTAAAACAGAAACTATGTTACTTTTAGTATCAGTAGTGACTTCTCCATGCACTAGTGTTATACTGCACTGCACATTGCCCAAATCTAAAAGAGAACCTGTGTAACTTTTAGTATCAGTAGTAACTTCCCTATGCACTAGTGTTATACTGTAATGTACCCTGCCCAAGGCTAAAACTAAACCTATGTCACTTTTAGTATCAGCAGTGACCCCTGTGTGCACTAGTGTAATACTGCAACACACCCTGCCAAGGCTAAAAATGAACCTATGTCACTTTTAGTATCCGCAGTGTCCTCTCTGTACACTAATGTGATGCACTCCTTCTCACCCTGCCCAATACTGAAACCATGTCTCTTTTACTATCAACATTGACCTCTGTGTGCACTAGTGTGATACTGAAGTGCCCCCTGTCCAAGGCTAAAATTGAACCTATGTCACTTTTAGTATCAGTAGTGATGTCTCTGTGCACTAGTGTGATACTGCAGTGCACTCTGATTAAGGCTAAAACTGAACCTATGTCAGTTTTAGTATCATCAGTGAACTCTCTGTGCACTTGAGTGATTCTGCACCACACCCTGCCCAAGGCTAAAACTGAACATATGTCATTTTTAGTATCAGATGTGAGCTCTCTGTGAAGTAGTTTATTACTGCAACTCACCTGCCCAAGGCTAAACCACTTTTAGTATAATTAGTGAACTCTTTGTGCACTAGTGCAATACTACAAAGCACCCTGCCCAAGGCTAAAACTGACAATATGTCACTTTTATTATCAGCAGTGAGCTCTCTGTGCACTAGTGTTATACTGTAATGCACCCTGCCCAAGGCTAAAACAGAAACTATCTAACTTTTAGTATCAGTAGTGACTTCTCTATGCATTAGTGTTATTCTGTAATGTACCTATCAGCAGTCAACTCTCTGTGTACTAGTGTGATACTGCACAGAACACTACCCAAGGCTAAAACTGAACCTATGTCACTTTTAGTATCAGTAGTGACATCTCTGTGCACTAGTGTGATACTGCACTGCACCCTGCCCAAAGATAAAACTGAACCTATGTCACTTTTAATATCATTAGTGATGTCTCTGTGCACTAGTGTGATACTGCACAGAACACTACCCAAGGCTAAAACGGAACCTATGTCACTTTTAGTATCAGTAGTGAACTTTCTGTGCACTTGTGCGATCTTACACCGCACCCTGCCCAAGGCTAAAACTGAACCTATGCCACTTTCAGTATCAGCAGTGCCCCTGTGTGCACTAGTGTGATACTGCACCCTCACCCTACACAAGATTAAAACTGAACCTATGTCACTTTCAGTATCAGCAGTGAACTCTCTGTGTACTAGTGTTATATTGTAATGCACAATTCCTAAGGCTAAAACAAAAATTATGTCACTTTTAGTATAAGCAGTGACATCTCTGTACATTACTGTGATACTGCAGTGCATGCTGTCCAAGGCTAAAACAGAAACAACATGACTTTTAGTATCAGCAGTGAACTCACTGTGCACTAGTGTAATACTGTAATACACCCTGCCCAGGGCTAATACTGAACCTATGTCACTTTTAGTGTCAGTAGTGAACTCTTTGTGCACTAGTGTGATACTGCACCGCACCCTGCCCAAGGCAAAAACTGAACCTATGTCACTTTTAGTCTCAGCAGTGACCCCTGTGTGCACTAGTATGATACTGCACTGCACCCTGTCTAAGGCTAAAATAGAAACTACATCACTTTTATTATCAGGAGTGAACTCTCTGTGCACTACTGTTATACTGTAATGCACCATACCCAGGGCTAATACTGAATCTATGTCACTTTCAGTATCAGCAATGAACTCTCTGTGCACTAGTTTTATACTGTAATGCACCATGCCCAAGGCTAAAACAGAAACTATGTCAATTTTAGTATAAGCAGTGACCTCTCTGTACATTACTGTGATACTGCACTTCATCCTTTCCAAGGCTAAAACTGAACCTATGTCACTTTTAGTATCAGTAGTGACATCTCTGTGCACAAGTGTTATACTGTAATGTACCCTGCCCAAGGCTAATACTGGACCTATATCACTTTTGGTATCAGCAGTGACCCTTGTGTGCACTATTTTGCTACTGCAACACACCCTGCCAAGGCAAAAGCTGAACCTATGTCACTTTTAGTATCAGCAGTGACCCCTGTGTGCAGTAGTATGATACTGCACCACAGCCTACCCAGACTTAAAACTGAACCTATGTCACTTTCAGTATCAGCAGTGAACTCTCTGTGCACTAGTGTTATACTGTAATGCACCCTGCCCAAGGCAAAAACAGAAACTATTACACTTTTAGTATAAGCTGTGACCTGTCTGTGCACTAGTGTGATACTGCAGTGCATCTTTTCCAAGGCTAAAACAGAACCTACATCACTTTTAGAATCAGCAGTGACCTCTCCGTGCACTACTGTGATACTGCACTGCAGCCAGCACAAGGCTAAAACTGAACCTATGTCACTTTTAGTATCAGTAGTGATGTCTCTGTGCAATAGTTTTATACTGCACTACACCCTGCCCAAGGCTAAAACTGAATCTATGTCACTTTTAGTATCAGTAGTGACTTCTCTGTGCAATAGAGTTATACTGTAATGCACCCTACCCTAGGCTAAAACAGAAATGATGTTACTTTTAGTATCAGTAGTGACTTCTCTGTGCACTAGTGTTATACTGCACTGCACATTGTCCAAGTCTAAAACAGAAGCTATGTCACTTTTAGTACCAGTAGTGTCTTCCCTATGCACTAGTGTTATACTGCAATGTAGCGTACCCAAGGCTAAAACTAAACCTATGTCAATTTTAGTATCAGCAGTGACCACTGTGTACACTAGTGTAATACTGCAACACACCCTGCCAAGGCTAAAACTGAACCTATGTCACTTTCAGTATCAGCAGTAACCCCTGTGTACACTAGTGTGATACAGCACCACACCCTGCCTAAAGCTAAAAATGAACCTATGTCACTTTTGGTATCAGCAGCGAACTCTCTGTTCACTAGTGTTATTCTGCAGTGCACCCTGTCCAAGGCTAAAACAGAACCTATGTCACGTTTAGTATCAGTAGTGATGTCTCTGTGCAGTAGTGTGATACTGCACAGCACCATACACAAGGGTAAAACTGAACATATGTCACTTTTAGTATCAGCAGTGAACTCTCTGTAGACTAGTATTATACTGCACTGCACACTGTCCAAAGATAAAACTGAACCTATGTAACTTTTAGTATAAGGTGCGCCATCTCTCTACACTAGTGTGATACAGTCCTTCTCGCCCTGCCCAATGCTGAAACTATGTCTGTTTTATTATCAGCAGTGAACTCTGTGTGCACTAGTGTGATACTTCAGTGCCCCCTGTCCAAGGCTAAAACTGAACCTATGACACTTTTAGTATCAGTAGTGATGTCTCTGTACACTATTGTGATACTGCAGTGCACCCTGTCCAAGGCTAAAACCTTACCTATGTCAGTTTTAGTATCAGTAGGGATGTTTCTGTGAACTAGTGTGATACTGTGCTACACCATGCCTAAGGCTAAAACTGAACCTATGTCACTTTTAGTATCAGTAGTGATGTCTCTGCTCACTAGTTTGATACTGCATCACACCCTGCCCAAGGCTAAAACTGAACATATGTCACTTTCAGTATCAGATGTGAACTCTCTGTGCACTAGTGTGATACTGCAAAGAACTCTGCCCAAGGCTAAAACTGAAAATATCTCACTTTTACTATCAGCAGTGAACTCTCTGTACAGTACTGTTATACTGTAATGCACCCTGCCCAATGTAACACAGAAACTATGTTACTTTTCATATAAGCAGTGACATCTCTGTACACTAGTGTGATACTGCAGTGCATCCTGTCCAAGGCTAAAACAGAACCTACATCACTTTTAGTATCAGCAGTGACCTCTCTGTGCACTAGTGTGATATTGCACTGCACACTGCACAATGCTAAAACTGAGCCTATGTGACATTTAGTATCAGTAGTGATATCTCTGTGCACTAGTGTTATACTGAGACACGCCCTGCCCAAGGCTAAAACTGAACCTATGTCACTTTTAGTATCAGTTGTGACTTCTCTGTGCAATAGTGTTCTACTGTAATGCACCCTGCCCAAGGCTAAAACAGAAACTATGTTACTTTTAGTATCCGTAGTGACATCTCTGTGCACTAGTGTTATACTGCACTGCACACTGTCCAAGGCTAAAACTGAACCTATGTCACTTTTAGTATCAGCAGTGACCCCTGTGTGCACTAGTGTGATACTGCATCACCCCCTGCCCAAGGCTAAAAATGAACCTATGTCACTTTTAGTATCAACAGTGTCCTCACTGTACACTAATGCGATATACTCCTTTTCACCCTGCCCTATACTGAACCTATGTCTCTTTTATTATCAGCAGTGACCTCTGTGTGCACTAGTGTGATACTGCAGTGCACCCTGTCTAAGACTAAAACTGAACCTATGTCAGTTTTAGTATCAGTAGTGATGTTTCTGTGCACAAGTGCGATACTGCAGTGCACTCTGATTAAGGATAAAACTGAACTTATGTCACATTTGGTATCAGTAGTGATGTCTCTGTGCAATAGTTTTATACTGCACTACACCCTGCCCAAGGCTAAAACTGAATCTATGTCACTTTTATTATCAGCAATGTACTACCTGTGCACTAGTGTTATACTGTAATGCACACTGCCCAGGGCTAAAACTGAACCTATGTCACTTTTAGTATCAGTAGTGACTTCTCTGTGCAATAGTGCTATACTGTAATGCACCCTACCCTAGGCTAAAACAGAAACTATGTTACTTTTAGTATCAGTAGTGACTTCTCTGTGCACTAGTGTTATACTGCACTGCACATTGCCCAAGTCTAAAACAGAACCTGTGTAACTTTTAGTATCAGTAGTAACTTCTCTATGCACTAGTGTTATACTGTAATGTACCCTGCCCAAGGCTAAAACTAAACCTATGTCACTTTTAGTATCAGCAGTGACCCCTGAGTGCACTAGTGTAATACTGCAACACAACCTGCCAAGGCTAAAAATGAACCTATGTCACTTTTAGTATCAGCAGTGTCCTCTCTGTACACTAATGTGATGCACTCCTTCTCACCCTGCCCAAAACTGAAACTATGTCTCTTTTACTATCAGCAGTGACCTCTCTGTGCACTAGTGTGATACTGCAGTGCCTCCTGTCCAAGGCTAAAATTGAACCTATGTCACTATTAGTATCAGTAGTGATGTCTCTGTGCACTAGTGTGATACTGCAGTGTACTCTGATTAAGGCTAAAACTGAACCTATGTCAGTTTTAGTATCATCAGTGAACTCTGTACACTAGTGTTATACTGCACTGCACTGTGTGTAAGGCTAAAACTGAACCTATGTCACTTTTAGTATCAGTAGTGAACTCTCTGTGCACTTGAGTGATTCTGCACCACACCCTGCCCCAGGCAAAAACTGAACATATGTCATTTTTAGTATCAGATGTGAACTCTCTGTGAAGTAGTGCATTACTGCAACTCACCTGCCCAAGGCTAAACCAGAACCTATGTCACTTTTAGTATAATTAGTGAACTCTTTGTGCACTAGTGTGATACTACAAAGCACCCTGCCCAAGGCTAAAACTGAAAATATGTCACTTTTATTATCAGCAGTGAGCTCTCTGTGCACTAGTGTTATACTGTAATGCACCCTGCCCAAGGCTAAAACAGAAACTATCTAACTTTTTGTATCAGTAGTGACTTCTCTATGCATTAGTGTTATTCTGTAATGTACCTATCAGCAGTCAACTCTCTGTGCACTAGTGTGATACTGCACAGAACACTACCCAAGGCTAAAACTGAACCTATGTCACTTTTAGTATCAGTAGTGAACTTTCTGTGCACTTGTGCGATCTTGCACCGCACCCTGCCCAAGACTAAAACTGAACCTATGTCACTTTTAGTATCAGCAGTGACCCCTGTGTGCACTAGTGTGATACTGCACCCTCACCCTACACAAGATTAAAACTGAACCTATGTCACTTTCAGTATCAGCAGTGAACTCTCTGTGCACTAGTGTTATACTGTAATGCACAATCCCCAAGGCTCAAACAAAAATGATGTCACTTTTAGTATAAGCAGTGACCTCTCTGTACATTACTGTGATACTGCAGTGCATGCTGTCCAAGGCTAAAACAGAAACAATATGACTTTTAGTATCAGCAGTGAACTCACTGTGCACTAGTGTAATACTGTAATACACCCTGCCCAGGGCTAATACTGAAACTATGTCACTTTTAGTGTCAGTGGTGAACTCTTTGTGCACTAGTGTGATACTGCACCGCACCCTGCCTAAGGCTAAAACTGAACTTATGTCACTTTTAGTCTCAGCAGTGACCTCTGTGTGCACTAGTGTGATACTGCACTGCACCCTGTCCAAGGCTAAAACAGAAACTACATCACTTTTATTATTAGGAGTGAATTCTCTGTGCACTAGTGTTATACTGTAATGCACCATACCCAGGGCTAATACTGAATCTATGTCACTTTCAGTATCAGCAATGAACTCTCTGTGCACTAGTTTTATACTGTAATGCACCATGCCCAAGGTTAAAACAGAAACTATGTCAATTTTGGTATAAGCAGTGACCTCTCTGTACATTACTGTGATACTGTACTTCATCCTTGCCAAGGCTAAAATTGAACTTATGTCACTTTTAGTATTATTAGTGATGTCTCTGTGCACTAATGTTATACTGCACCACACCCTGCCCAAGGCTAAAACTGAACGTATGCCACTTTTATTATCAGCAGTGACCTATCAGTGCACTAGTGTTATATTGCAATGCACCCTACCCAAGGGTAAAACTGAACCTATGTCACTTTTAGCATTAGTAGTGATATCTCTGTGCACAAGTGTTATACTGTAATGTACCCTGCCCAAGGCTAAAACTGAACCTATATCACTTTTAGTATCAGCAGTAACCCTTGTGTGCACTACTGTGATACTGCAGCACACCCTGCCAAGGCTAAAACTGAACCTATGTCACTTTCAGTATCAGCAGTGACCCCTGTGTGCACTCGTGTGATACTGCACCACACCCTGCCCAAGGCTAGAAATGAATCTATGTTAGTTTTAGTATCAGCAGTGAACTCTCTGTGCACTTGTGTTATACTGCACTGCACCCTGTCCAAGACTAAAACATAACCTATGTCATTTTAAGTATCAGTAGTGACATCTCTGTGCATTAGTGTGATACTGCACAGCACCCTACCCAAGGCAAAAACTGAACATATGTCACTTTTAGTATCAGCAGTGTCCTCTCTGAACAATAGTGTGATACAGTCCTTCTCATCCTTCCCAGTTCTGAAACTATGTCTCTTTTATTATCAGCAGTGATATCTGTGTGCACTAGTGTGATACTGTTGTGCCTCCTGTCCAAGACTAAAACAGAAACAATCTCACTTTTAGTATCGGTAATGATGTCTCTGTGCACTAGTGTGATACTGCAGTGCACCCTGTACAAGGCTAAAACTGAACCTATGTGTCTGCTTTAGTATCAGCAGTGAACTCTCCTGACACTAGTGTTATACTGCACTGCACCATGTGTAAGGCAAAAACTGAAACTATGTCACTTTTAGTATCAGTAGTGAACACTCTGTGCACTAGTGTGATACTGCACCACACCCTGACCAAGGCTAAAACTGAACATATGTCACTTTTAGTATCAGATATGAACTCTCTTTGCACTGACGTATTACTGCACTGCACCCTGCCCAAGGCTAAAACAGAAACTATGTCACTTTTAGTATCAGTAGTGAACTCTTTGTGCACTAGTGTTATACTGCAAAGCACCCTGCCTAAGGCTAAAACTGAAAATATGTCACTTTTATTATCAGCAGTGGACTCTCTGTGCACTAGTGTTATACTGTAATGCACCCTGCCTAATGTTAAACAGAAACTATGTTACTTTTGTACACTAGAGTGATACTGCAGTGCATCCTGTTCAAGGCTAAAACAGAACCTACATAACTTTCAGTATCAGCAGTGACCTCTCTGTGCATTAGTGTGATATTGACCCGCACAATGCTAAAACTGAACCTTTGTCACATTTAGTAACAGTAGTAATGTCTCTGTGCACTAGTGTTATACTGAACCACACCCTGCCCAAGGCTAAACTAAACCTATGTCACTTTTAGTATCAGCAGTGAACTCTCTGTGCCCTAGTGTTATACTGCACTGCACCCTGTCCAAGACTAAAACATAACCTATGTCACTTTTAGTCACTTTTAGTCTCAGTAGTGACATCTCTGTGCATTAGTGTGATACTGCACAGCACCCTACCCAAGGCTAAAACTGAACATATGATGCTTTTGATATCAACAGTGTCCTCTCTGAACACTAGTGTGATACAGTCCTTCTCCCTGTTCCCAGTACTGAAACTATGTCTCTTTTATTATCAGCAGTGACCTCTGTGTGCACTAGTGTGATAGTGCTGTGCCTCCTGTCCAAGACTAAAACAGAAACTATCTCACTTTTAGTATCAGTAATGATGTCTCTGTGCACTAGTGTGATACTGCCGTGCACCCTGTACAAGGCTAAAACTGAAACTATGTGTCTGTTTTAGTATCAGCAGTGAACTCTCCTGACACTAGTGTTATACTGCACTGCACCATGTGTAAGGCTAAAACTGAACATATGTTACTTTTAGTATCAGTAGTGAACACTCTGTGCACTAGTGTGATACTGCACCACACCCTGACCAAGGATAAAACTGAACATATGTCACTTTTAGTATCAGATGTGAACTCTCTTTGCACTAGCATATTACTGCACCACACCATGCCCAAGGCTAAAACAGAAATAATGTCACTTTTAGTATTAGTAGTGAACTCTTTGTGCACTAGTGTTATACTGCAAAGCACCCTGCCTAAGGCTAAAACTGAAAATATGTCACTTTTATTATCAGCAGTGGACTCTCTGTGCATTAGTGTTATACTGTAATGCAGACTGCCCAAGGTTAAAACAGAAACTATGTTACTTTTAATATAAGCAGTGACTTCACTGTACACTACTGTGATACTGCAATGCATCCTGTCCAAGGCAAAAACAGAACCTACATCACTTTTAGTAGCAGCAGTGACCTCTCTGTGCACTAGTGTGATACTGCACCACACCCTACTCAAGGCTAAAACTGAACCTATGTCACATTTATTATCAGTAGGGATGTCTCTGTGCACTAGTGTTATACTGAACTACACACTGCCCAAGGCTAAAACTGAACCTATGTCACTTTTAGTATCAGCAGTGACCTATCTGTGCACTAGTGTTATACTGTAATGCACCCTGCCCAAGGCTAAAACTGAACCTATGCCACTTTTAGTATCAGTAGTGACTTCTCTGTGCAATAGTGTTCTACTGTAATGCACCCTGCGCAAGGCTAAAACAGAAACTATGTTACTTTTAGTATCAGTAGTGACATCTCTGTGCACTAGTGTTATACTTCACTGCACACTGCCCAAGGCTAAAACAGAACCTAGGTCACATTTAGTATCAGTAGTGACTTCTCTGTGCACTAGTGTTATACTGTAATGTACCCTGCCCAAGACTAAAACTGAGCCTATGTCACTTTTGGTATCAGCAATGACCCTTGTGTGCACTAGTGTGATTCTGCACCACACCCTGCCAAGGCTAAAACTGAACCTATGTCACTTTCAGTATCAGCAGTGACCCCTGTGTGCACTAGTGTGATACTGCACCACACCCTGCCCAAGGCTAAAAATGAACCTATGTCACTTTTAGTATCAGCAGTGTCCTCTCTGTACACTAATGTGATACAGTCCTTCTCAACCTGCCCAATACTGAAACTATGTCTCTTTTACTATCAGTAGTGACCTCTGTGTGCACTTGTGTTTTACTGCAGTGCCCCCTGTCCAAGGCTAAAATTGAACCTATGTCACTTTTAGTATCAGTAGTGACATCTCGGTGCACTAGTGTTATACTGCACTGCACTGCACTGCACACTGTCCAAGGCTAAAACAAAACCTATGTAACTTTTAATATCAGTAGTGACTTCTCTGTACACTAGTGTTATACTGTAATGTACCCTGCCCAAGGCTAAAACTGAACCTATGTCACTTTTAGTATCAGCAGTCAACTCTCTGTGCACGAGTGTTATACTCCAATGCATCCTGTCAAGGCTAAAACAGAACTTATGTCACTTTTAGTATCAGAAGTGAACTCTCTGTGCACTAGTGTGATACTGCACTGCACTCTGCCCAAGACTAAAACTGAACCTATGTCACTTTTAGTATCAGTAGTCATGTCTCTGTGCACTAGTGTGATACTGCACTGCACCATGCCCAAAGCTAAAACTCAACCTATGTCACTTTTAATATCATTACTGATGTCTCTTTGGACTAGTGTGATAGTGCACAGAACACTACCCAAGGCTAAAACTGAACCTGTCACTTTTAATATCAGTAGTGAACTTTCTGTGCACTAGTGCGATCTTGCACTGCACCCTGCTCAAGGCTAAAACTGAACCTATATCACTTTTAGTATCAGCAGTGACCCCTGTGTGCACTAGTGTGATACTGCACCGTCACCCTATGCAAGGTTAAAACTGAACCTATGTCATTTTCAGTATCAGCAGTGAACTGTCTGTGCACTAGTGTTATACTGAAATGCACAATTCCCAAGGCTAAAACAGAAACTATGTCACTTTTTGTATAAACAGTGACCTCTCTGTACATTACTGTGATACTGCAGTGCATCATGTCCAAGGCTAATACAGAAACTACATCACTTTTAGTATCAGCAGTGAACTCTCTGTGCACTACTGTTATGCACCCTGCCCTGGGCTAATACTGAACCTATGTCACTTTTAGTGTCAGTAGTGAACTCTTTCTGCACTAGTGTGATACTGCAGTGCATCCTGTCCAAGGTTAAAACAGAACCGACATACCTTTTTGTATCAGCAATGACCTCCCTGTGCACTAGTGTTATACTGAACCACACACTGCCCAAGGCTAAAACTGAACCTATGTCACTTTTAGTATCAGTAGTGACTTCTCTGTGCAATAGTGTTATACTGCAATGCACAATTCCCAAGGCTAAAACAGAAACTATGTCACATTTTGTATAAGCAGTGACCTCTCTGTACATTACTGTGATACTGCAGTGCATCATGTCCAAGGCTAATACAGAAACTACATCACTTTTAGTATCAGCAGTGAACTCTCTGTGCACTACTGTTATACCGTAATGCACCCTGCCCTGGGCTAATACTGAACCTATGTCACTTTTAGTGTCAGTAGTGAACTCTTTGTGCAATAGTGTGATACTGCACCACACCCTGCAAAAGGCTAAAACTGAACCTATGTCACTTTTAGTCTCAGCAGTGACCCCTGTGTGCAGTAGTGTGATGCTGCACCACACCCTAACCAAGGTTAAAACTGAACCTATGTCACTTTCAGTATCAGCAGTGAACTCTCTGTGCACTAGTTTTATACTGTAATGCACCATGCCCAAGGCTAAAACATAAAGTATGTCACTTTTAGTATAAGCAGTCACCTCTCTGTGCATTACTGTGATACTGCAGTTCATCCTTTCCAAGGCTAAAACTGAAATTATGTTACCTTTAGTATTATTGGTGATGTCTCTGTGCACTAGTGTTATACTGCACCACACCCTGCCCAAGGCTAAAACTGAACGTATGCCACTTTTAGTATCGGCAGTGACCTATCAGTGCACTAGTGTTATACTGTAATGTACCCTGCCCAAGGCTAAAACTGAACCTATATCACATTTAGTATCAGCAGTGACCCCTGTGTGCACTACTGTGATACTGCACCACACCCTGCCAAGGCTAAAACTGAACCTATGTCTCTTTCAGTATCAGCAGTGACCCCTGTGTGCATTACTGTGATACTGCACCACACCCTGCCAAGGCTAAAACTGAACCTATGTCTCTTTCAGTATCAGCAGTGACCCCTGTGTGCACTCGTGTGATACTGTACCACACCCTGCCTAAGGCTAAAAATGAACCTATGTCAGTTTTAGTATCAGCAGTGAACTCTCTGTGCCCTAGTGTTATACTGCACTGCACCCTGTCCAAGACTAAAACATAACCTATGTCACTTTTAGTCTCAGTAGTGACATCTCTGTGCATTAGTGTGATACTGCACAGCACCCTACCCAAGGCTAAAACTGAACATATGATGCTTTTAATATCAGCAGTGTCCTCTCTGAACACTAGTGTGATACAGTCCTTCTCCCTGTTCCCAGTACTGAAACTATGTCTCTTTTATTAACAGCAGTGACCTCTGTGTGCACTAGTGTGATAGTGCTGTGCCTCCTGTCCAAGACTAAAACAGAAACTATCTCACTTTTAGTATCAGTAATGGTGTCTCTGTGCACTAGTGTGATACTGCCGTGCACCCTGTACAAGGCTAAAACTGAAACTATGTGTCTGTTTTAGTATCAGCAGTGAACTTTCCTGACACTAGTGTTATACTGCACTGCACCATGTGTAAGGCTAAAACTGAACCTATGTTACTTTTAGTATCAGTAGTGAACACTCTGTGCACTAGTGTGATACTGCACCACACCCTGACCAAGGATAAAACTGAACATATGTCACTTTTAGTATCAGATGTGAACTCTCTTTGCACTAGCATATTACTGCACCACACCATGCCCAAGGCTAAAACAGAAACAATGTCACTTTTAGTATTAGTAGTGAACTCTTTGTGCACTAGTGTTATACAGCAAAGCACCCTGCCTAAGGCTAAAACTGAAAATATGTCACTTTTATTATCAGCAGTGGACTCTCTGTGCATTAGTGTTATACTGTAATGCAGACTGCCCAAGGTTAAAACAGAAACTATGTTACTTTTAATATAAGCAGTGACTTCACTGTACACTACTGTGATACTGCAATGCATCCTGTCCAAGGCAAAAACAGAACCTACATCACTTTTAGTAGCAGCAGTGACCTCTCTGTGCACTAGTGTGATACTGCACCACACCCTACTCAAGGCTAAAACTGAACCTATGTCACATTTATCATCAGTAGGGATGTCTCTGTGCACTAGTATTATACTGCACTTCACACTGACCAAGGCAAAAGCTGAACCTATGTCACTTTTAGTATCAGCAGTGATCTATCTGTGCACTATTGCTATGCTGTAATGCACCCTGCCCAAGGCTAAAACTGAACCTATTTCACTTTTAGTATTAGTAGTGACTTCTCTGTGCAATAGTGTTATAATGTAAGGCACCCTACCCCAGGCTAAAACAGAAACTACGTTACTTTTAGTATCAGTAGTGACATCTCTGTGCTCTCGTGTGATACTGCACTGCACAACGTCCAAGGCTAAAACAGAACCTATGTCACTTTTAGAATCAGTAGTGACTTCCCTGTGCACTAGTGTTATACTGTAATGTACCCTGCCCAAGGCAAAAACTGAACCTATGTCACTTTTGGCATCAGCAGTGACCCTTGTGTGCACTAGTGTGATACTGCAACACACCCTGCCAAGGCTAAAACTGAACCTATGTCACTTTCAGTATCAGCAGTGACCCCTGTGTGCACTAGTGTGATATTGCACCACACCCTTCCCAAGGCTAAAAATGAGCCTATGTCACTTTCAGTACCAGCAGTGAACTCCCTGTGCACTAGTGTTATACTGCCCTGCACCCTGTCCAAGGCTAAAACAGAATCTATGTCACTTTTAGTATCAGGTAGTGAATTATCTGTGTAGTAGTGTGATACTACACAGCACCCTACCCAAGGGTAAAACTAAGCATATGTCACTTTTAGTATCAGCAGTGAACTGTCTGTGGCTAGTGTTATACTGCACTGCACCCTGTCCAAGGCTAAAACAGAACCTATGTCACTTTTAGTATTATTAGTGATGTCTCTGTGCACTCGTGTGATACTGCTACACACCCTGCCCAAGGCTAAAACTGAACCTATGTCACTTTTATTATCAGTGGTGAAGCTCTGTGCACTTGTGTTATACTGCACTGCACCCTGTCCAAGGCTAAAACTGAACCTATGTCACCTTCAGTATCAGCAGTGTTCCCTCTGTACACTAATGTGATACAGTCATTCTCACCCTGCTCAATACTGAAAATATGTCTCTTTTATTATCAGCAGTGACCTCTGTGTGCACTAGTGTGATACTGCAGTGTCCCCTGTCCAAGGCTAAAACTGAACATGTCACATTTAGTATCAGCTGTGAACTCTCTGTGCACTAGTGTGATACTGCACCTCACCCTGCCCAAGCCTAAAACAGACCTTTTTTCACTTTTAGTATTAGTAGTGAACTTTATGTGCACTAGTTCATAGATTCGTAGGTTAGTACTAAGCTAACTGCCCTTGCAAGCCATTTTAAGCTTAGCCAATTATCCAATGTTTGACTCAAACCCTACACCTTGTGTTTGTAAGGAAAACACCTTAACCATTAGGCTACCCTCCCAACCCTCTCTGTGCACTAGTGTGATACTGCACAGCACACTGCCCAAGGCTAAAACTGAACATATGTCACTTTTATTATCAGCAGTGAACTCTGTGCACTAGTGTTATACTGTAATGTAATCTGCCCAAGGCTAAAACAGAAACTATGTTACTTTTAATATAATCAGTGACCTCTCTATACACTAGTGTGATACCGCAGTGCATCATGTCCAAGGCTAAAACAGAACCTACATCAATTTTAATA
Organism: Protopterus annectens; assembly: GCF_019279795.1. NCBI lineage: Eukaryota > Metazoa > Chordata > Ceratodontiformes > Protopteridae > Protopterus > Protopterus annectens. Next base: position 506,571,424 of record NC_056742.1, read on the forward strand.
TCAGCTGTGACCTCTCTGTGCACTAGTGTGATACTGCACCACACCCTGCCCAAGGCTAAAACTGAACCTATGTCACTTTTAGTATCAGCAGTGAACTCTCTGTGCACTAGTGTGATACTGCACCACACCCTGTCCAAGGCTAAAACTGAACCTATGTCACATTTAGTATCAACAATGCCCTATCTAATCACTAGTGAGCTTCTATCCCCACCTAAAGCTGACAACTGAAATCATATCCCCTGTGATATGCTGGGTATGTAATCTATTCATAGCTAAGCCATTACTCTTCCATTTCTCAGGTGGGACATGAACCCATATCAGTTGCATCATGATAGGTGCCTTTTGCCTACACTAAAAGGTCACAATTTACCAGTGTCTGAAGTTGATTACTGACTCTGTTACCTGCGGTGTTATGATTGCCCTGTCTTTGCACTGACTGGTCACTGTTCAATCATGTTTTGGCAAGATAAGTGAATCTATGCAAACCATGTGTGTAAAGGTCAGTTTCATTAATGTCCTCAGAAAGATAATTAAATAGATGTCATGTGCAGTATGATGAGAGTCCTACTTCTGAACAAATAGGTCAATTTTCTTCTGCACTCTGGGTTGATAACTGAACCCATGTCACCTCAGGTGTGGTAGAAGTCCTGTTTCCACCACTGATGTGGTGGGAGTTATGTTTCTGTACCATTGGGTCACTGTTCAGTCACATTTCAGACTTGTAACTGAATACATGTCAATGCATTATAATACGGTACCTCCTTCTGAAAGGTCACTGTTCGTTTCTCTGCTGGATAAATAAATGAACCTATGTCACCTCTAGTGTGAGGGGACCCTATAACTGTTTACTCATGTCCACAACTGTGAAAGACCTATAACTGAATCCATGTCACCTCAGTTGTGGTAGAAGTCCTTTTTCCGTATCATTGGGTCACTGCTCATCCATGTGTCAGGCATATAGTGTAACACAGACCTGGACATTGTACCACCCCTGGGCCACATCCATCCATCTGGATCTTCCTAACTAGCCCGCAGACTGTTTCAGAATTTTTTATCTGTACATGCATCATGCATCTCAGAATTATCTGAACCAGCCTTTACATTTGTCTTGCATCTTTCCTACACTGCAGAATTTAATGTTCATTCATCTGCTTCTGAATATAGCTGCACGGAACCCATATCATGTGGTTTCTACACAGAATCCAGTTAGTTTCTGAATATCCACATTAATTTGATTCTGAATTTAAGTGTGTGTTAGCTGCACAGAACCCCAGTAAAGTGTGTGTGTTAGCTGCACAGAACCTCAGTAAAGTGTGTGTGTGTGTTAGCTGCACAGAACCCCAGTAAAGTGTGTGTGTGTGTGTGTGTGTGTGTGTGTAATGCCCCAACTATGGATAACCAGTGGTTATTGCTCAGGCTCAAACCCTGTACCTTGGCTACAAGGATCAAGAGCCTGAATTCTCTACCCCTACCACCACTGAGAAACTGATTCTTGCAAGAGTTTGCTTACTTTTAGTAGGGTACTTGATGTATTAATAATTAATTTGGGTGTCAGTGACCTGTGTTACATGTCAAACAGATCATTTTCATTAAAACCTTGGCTTATTTAGCCATTTTATGTCAACAGTTCCCAATTAAACATATGGGGTGGTCTTCTATCATACCAAACCTGCATCTAGCAACTTTCTAAGATTATGTACAAGCAATATTTAAAATGTGTCCCTGGTTTTGAGCTTTTTTTCTTCCCTCCCCCATAAAATTTGGCTTTTTCCAAATTTCTTATGCTGCAAAGTTGACAGATATGGTTGAGTGTCAAGTGCATTCTACAAGGAGCTGAGAGCTTCAGGGGAAGAGAGGTTTAGTGCTGCTTATGCCAAGTCTGTTTACAATGTGCAACTATTGTTCAGCAAATGATAATCACTATTGTGATAAGAATTTTAGTGCATTGTTAGTAGCACAACAAGTAGTGTACTTGCTTTTGATGCAGAAGGCTGTGGGTTCTACTCCCACAGTATGTGGATGAATTGCTGATACTGTACTGTGTTGTACTTTAAAGAGAGTGGATGCTGCATTCCTCAGTTACAGACCTCTTTAATGTAAGATTATTCAGATTACTTTTTACTTCTGTAGGTATTGTGCATTGACTGATATTGGTGACTGTAATGACAAAAGTTTGAGTGGCCTTTTACTGATGAAATATTCTGAATTGGGCAATTCTTTTTCATTTTGGTTCATACATTTTGTTCCATTGCTTACTGGAAAAATGTTCGAAACTAAATGCTCTAACCTGATGCTGTATTGTACAGGGAATATAATTACAATCTGGAAGGTGTATTCAGGTATGCATAGTCCTAAAAATGTGCAAGGGGCCTATGATTGAAAAATAGCCCAATGGCAAACTTTATCTGCTATTTGCTAGATGTATTTTCTTTGAATGTGAGTTTCAATGCTCTTTCAAAGAAAGTGAGTTTCAAATGTAGAGAAGTTCTAATGCTAAGTCTGTTTTCATTGTGAGACTGTATTGCTTTGTTTAGCAAATATCTATCAGTGTTTGTGCTATAAAATTTGAAATGTTTTAAATTAAATCCAAATACAGTAGGTTCATAGATTAGTCCAGTACTAGGCTAACTGCCCTTTTGGGCCATTTTAAGTCTAGCTAAATACTGTACTGTTTTGTACTTACAGTAAATTTGTTTTACTTTTCTTGTTTAATGTTCATCAAAAACATTTTTTGAAGTGTTTTATCCAGTTCAAGTATATGTTTGATTATCCAAACAGTTTGATTATCTGAACTACCCTACGTCCCAATTAGTTTGGCTAATCGACCGTGTACTGTACTATGCTTTTTTTTTTTTTTTTTTTTTTACAGAAAAGCATAGTAAATTGGCAGAATGAAGGCATCAGGAACAGAAAAAGAGGGCTGGAAAGGGGAGTAAATGGGCAGGGGTTATGGGAGGTGTGAGGGGTGTGTCATTGGTCCAGTTTCATAGCTGCTACAAATTAGGTCGGAGGAAAGGGAAGGTAAGTCGATATGCTTGCCATTGTTGAAACTTCAAATGATCTATCTCAGGACAGTAATGCCACCCTGACAGGTTAAGAATCACTGCGATTCAGTTTTAAAAGTGGAATATTACTGAGTTACAAAGAACGATTCATCCAACGATCTGACTATCCCCTCCACAATTTTCTAAAAAGGCTTCTGAGAGGGCAGAGAAAGAGACTTCATATGTTTTAGTACAGCAGGCACATTATGATTTATTCCATTGATTGTTATTCCAAAAGGACTTTTTGTGTATTTTATTGGGACATTAAATTATATATTAATTATTATTGTAATATAAATTCAGATCAATTATATGTTTGATTATCCAAATAGTTTGATTACCTGAACTACCCTATGTCCCAATTAGTTCGGCTAATCGACTCAGTACTGTACTATGATTTTTATTTATTTATTTATTTTTTTACATAAAAGCATAGTAAATTGGCAGAATGAAGATATCAGGAACAGAAAAAGAGGGCTGGAGAGGGGAGGAAATGGGCAGGGACTATGGGAGGTGTGAGGGGTGTGTCATTGGTTCAGTTTCATAGCTGCTACAAATTAAGTCGGAGGAAAGGGAAAGTAAGTCGATATGCTTATCATTGTTGAAACTTCAAATGCTCTGTCTCAGGATAGTAATGCCACCCTGACAGATGAAGAATCACTACAGTTCAGTTTTAAAAGTGGCATATTAGTGACTTACACAAAATGATTTATCTGACTATTCCCTCCACAGTTCTCTAAAAAGGCTTCTGAGTGGGCAGAGAAAGAGACTGTGTATGCTTTGGTACAGCAGGCATGTTATGATTTTGTCCAGAGATTGTTATTCCAAAAGGACGTTTTGCATATTTTATTGGGACATTACGTTATATATTATTATTATAATATAAATTATTTACAGGGCTTCACACTCTGTTTGGACAAGAGTGGATTAAAAGTATGTGTGGAATATTTTAGCAGCTGTCAGCCCTCAGAAAATGTCAGCTCACACAAAAAAAAGATTGATAAAGAATGTAGAGTTTTTAACAAGACATGGACCTTCTAAGTATTTATTTACTGAAGCCAAAGGTAAAGCCGTGTGCTTGGTTTGTGGAGAACAGATTGCTGTGTTCAAGGATTACAATTTGAATCACCATTACGAGACTAAACATGCAGAGAGATATAGAATAACTTGACTGATGCAGAGCAGGTGAGGACATCTGAACCTTTGCTAGCTAAGCTGAAAAAGCAACAAGGACTTTTTACCAAGCTTTACACATACAGGGATGGAGCAGTCAAGACCAGCTTTGAGATATCCCACAAAGGTGCAAAAAGTAAGCCATTCTGTGATGGGGAGTTCATCAAAGAGTGCTTGGTGGATGCTGCAGTGCTAATGCGGCCTGAGAAAAATGAAACATTTGAGAATGTGCCCCTCTCCAGGAGAACCATAATGAGAAGGACTGAGGACACTGCAGGAAATCGGGAGCTACAGCTGCAAAACAAAGCAGACAATTTTGACTTTTTCTCCTTGGCTCTGGATGAGAGCTGTGATGTCTGTGACAAAGCCCAGTTACTCATCTTTGTACGTGGGATAAAAAAAGACTTTGAGATTATGGATGAGCTGGCAGCAATGCAGTCAATGAAAGGAATGATGACGGGAAGCAATTTGTTCTTGGAGGTAAATGCATGCTTGGACAAGCTGGGACTGAAACGGGACAAACCAGCAGGTGTTACAACTGATGGTTGTCCAAATCCGACAGGAAAAAATGTCAGATTTTTGAAGTGGATGCAAGATAAAGTGAATTAAATCATCCCAGAACAGAAATTGTTATTTTGGCATTGTATTATACATCAGGAGTTGTTGTGTAAGTTTGTGCTAATAATGAACCATACTACTGATGTTGTAACTAAACTTCATTAGCTGTATCGGATGATGCAGTGGTGCAGTGGTAGTGTTGTTGTCTTACAGCAAGTGGTTCTCTGGTTTGATTCTCAGTTGGGGTATTTTCTGTGCAGAGTCTGCATGTCCTCCATGGATCTGTGTGGGTTTCCTCCAGTTCCCCTCTATGTTACAAAGACATGTGTCATTTTTCCCCAGGCTTCTGCTGAAAATTGACTTCTTTCCAAGTCAGACTTTCACAGAAAACAAATGTAAAATGAAATCAGGGCAAAAGCATTGTATTGCAGACAGTTTGTTGCACTTTTGGAGGAGCATGAAACTGAATGTGTTGACAAAAGTAACCACACAGCTGTCAGATGGCTCAACCTAGGCAAAGTGTTTAAAAGAGTATGGGACCTGAGAGCAGAGATTTGAGAGTTTTGCAACTCTCAGATGCCGACTGGTGATGCTGACTGGTTGGCATATCTTGCAGTTGCTGTTGATGTGACTGTACTAATGAATTAATTAAATACCAAACTACAAGGCAAGGGCCTGTTTGCATATGAAATGTACAGCCTGATGAAGGCTTTCATGAGATAATTGCAATTTCTTTCAAGCCATTTGGACAGCAACATTCTCACCCACATGGCAATACTGAAAGAAGCCACACCATCAGGTGATCACCTCCGCAAGTACTCAGTAGCACTGTATGGTGAGTTTACAAGGTGATTTGAAGACTTCAAAACAGCTGGGAGTGAAATGCACATGATTGTTTCTCCCTTCACTTGCATTGTGGATAACGCACCCAGTGATGTTCAGCTCCAACTGGTTGACCTGCAGTCTGATACACACTGGCAGAGCACTTTAAGTCAGTATTACTGCTGGAGTTTTATTATTCTCTCAAAGGTGAAAACTTTCCACACTTGAGGAGGCATGCTCAGAAGATACTGGCTGTCTTTGGATCTACCTACATATGTGGATCTACCTACATATGTGAACAAACATTCTCAGTGATAAACTTTAACAAATCCAGATACAGATCCTCTCACAC
>NC_056742.1:506582372-506602372 GCF_019279795.1 Protopterus annectens
ATAATGGCTTATGACATAATTTACCAGCCTAACAAGAGTCTGGCACTCTGTAATCTACTTCACCTTAAGTCTAACAGAAGACACTTCAGATCTTCAACAAACTTCTATTACAAATCACAAAAGCTAAAAATGACTTTGGAGATGCTCTCTACTCTAATCAAATCTCCATGATTTGGAACTTAACCCCCAGCACATCCTAATCACTGCCAATCCTTCATAGTTCAAAATACTTCTAATGTCCCATCTATCTAATTCTTGGCTGTGCTCTTGTCTAATTCCTGGCTGACATCTAACTCTATTGCTTTTCTCATACACAACTTATCTGTCTTTCTCTGTAGATGTTTTCTATCTACTTGATATATGTCTAACATATCTCACCTATGGAAGCATCAGAAGTATCAACTTGCCATCTCTCTCTCTCTCTCTCTCTCTCTGTCTAGATACTCTACCCAGTGTTTTCACCCTCACCCTAATTAACTCTTTGTTTTCAAACTCCTCACCTACACCTTTTACAGTGCCTTGAATACTAGAAATAGTGACATAGTCACAGCTACCTACATTCATGATTATTAATGTATAACACATGAAACAATTGTTTATTTTTATGCTATTTTTATGTACTAGTTATGTTCCCATATATATGCTTTTTATATGTAACATTGCATATGTATTAATGTATAATTTGTTTTTTTTTTTGTTTATCCTACTACTGAATAAGTTTAAAACCTGTCATTTTTGTTACTTGTATCTTTTGGGGCTTTTCTCCTGGGCCTCCACTGAAAATGGGCCTGTGTCCAGTCAGACTATCCCAGTAAATAAAAAAAGAGACATAGAAAGTTATTAGCCTAGTGGCCCTGAGGCCCTTGCAAGCTTAGCCAAGAATGTTGCCCATGTCCCAACAAGTCAGAACCCTATGCCACTGCCCCGCAGGGACATAGGTGGAATCCCAGGGGTGTATTTTCCAGTTATCCAGGTTGTGCTTAAAAAAGGTTAATGAGGTACTCTGCTTGATGTGGAGAGGGAGTCTATTCCATAAAAGTGGGAGTCTCTGGGACACAAATTTGTCCCACCAACAAGTCCTATTGATGTCACAGACCAGGTTGAGGTCACGTGTGTGGGTTACTCGAGTGGAGCTTGACTTGTGGATATGCAGCAGTCTCATCATGCAGAGTCTGAGATTGCTTTGTATGATAGACAGAGGCCACCTCTGGGGACTCTGTAGGTGACTGAGTAGAGGGACAGGGCATAGAGGGACAGGGCCTTTAGTCTATCTGTGTAGGGTAGATGTTTGAGGCCATGGATTCTTCTGGAGAGGAACCTCTGTGGTCTCTCTCACTGCTGCATGTGCTTTGCAAGGTACATGCTGAAAGGGGAATTGTACGCAATAATGGGTTTTATAAGGGAATAATACAGGGATGTTATGACCACTTTGTCCCTGGATGAGACACCCTTACTAATAAGGTGGGGCATGTAAAAAGCTTTCCGTACAATGGAGGCACTATAGGTTCATAGGTGTGTACTATGCTAATGGCCCTGGAGCCTTTGCAAGCCTAGCCCATAGGATTACCCTGGCATCATGCCACCTGCCCTTAGTTCCCAGTGCATCTGTTGATTAGAGCCACTGGAGTGATCCCCAGGGTGAATTTTCTATTTCCCATCCACTCATCAAGATTTCTCTTGAAGAGGGCCAGTGAGGTGCTCCACTTGACATGTATGGGAAGTCTATTCCATAGCATGGGCAGTCTCTGGGTTATGAACCTGTCCCTTCAGCTTGTTCTGTTGATTGTGGTAATGAGGTTGAGGTCTCTGGAGCATGTAGTGTGGAGGGATTGGGATTTCTTTAGATGTAGCATTTCTGACAAAGCTGGGTTAGACATGGCTTTGTAAGTCAAGCAGAGATCGCTTCTAAGTAGGTGATATGAGACAGAGAATAGTTGGAGTTTTTTGAGTCTGTCCATATAGGACAAGTGTTTAAGGCCTAAGATCCTCTTTGTGGGGTATTTTTGCAGCCTCTCTAGTTGTTGTAGGTGTCTAGTGAGGTACATGCTAAATGGGGCATTGTACTCAATGATTGGCCTAATGAGGGAAGCGTAGAGGGAGACAATGACCTCTTTCTTCCTGGATGCAAAACCCTTAATAATGAGATGTGCCACATAGAAGGACTTTCTGACCACAGTGGCATTGTGGTAGTCAAAAGAGAGGTTGTTGTCAACCTGTGTTCCCAGATCTCTTATAATGCCTTCTGTATTCAGTGGACTACCATCGATGTGGTAATTAATGGGAACCGGGTTTTTCCCAAAGGGGATGAAGACACATTTTTTGGCATTGAGCTTAAGGCCATGGTTCTGACACCAGTTTTTGGTCTCAGTGAGGGATGTCAACATCACTTGGGGAGTTAATAATAGCTCCCAACTTGCAATCATGTGCGAACTTTGTCAGCCAGAGTTCCTTTGTGTTGGCCTGGACTTCAGAGAAGTAGATACCAAACAGGAGAGGACCAAGGACTGAACTCTGTGGGACTCCACTTGTGACTGGTTGGCAGTCTGACTTGGAGTCAGCTACTTTCACACTGTGGGTTCTATCTGTGAGACAGTTTGCAACCCATCTAGTGATATAGGGGTTGATGCCTACCTTAGTGAGTTTTTCTATGATTCCTGAGTGGGGAATGGTATCAAAGGCCTTAGCGAGATCAAGGTAGGCTGTATGAACCACCTTGCCTTCATCCACAGCTCTAGTGACTAACTCAAAGAAGTCGACTGAGTTGAGCAGGCATGATCTACCCTTCACAAAAACCAAACTGTGTGGGATCCAGAGTTTGGAGATTTCCTATATCCTTGTTTATTAGGTCCATGATGATGCGTTCCATAGCTCTGCATATCAGACTCATCAGGCTAATGGGGCGATAGTTCCCAGGGTCTGTAGTTGCTCCTCCTTTGTGGAGAGGGATTACTGTAGCAGTGCACCATTCAGTACGGACAAAGCCTGAGGTGAGGCTGTGATTGAACAGAGTACACAGGCTATGTGCCAGTTCACTCTATAGTTCATGTTGAACACAGCCAAGGATATTGTCAGGTCCCATAGAAGCTGTATTCTTGGTGGTCAAAAGTCACTTTGCTATCAACCTGGGTGCCCAAGCCCTTCACAACTGACTGCATGCTTAGGACTTTATTATTGATTTGACAATTTGTGGGAACATCACTCTCCACAAAGGGGATGATGATGCATTTTTTGGCATTCAGTTTGAGGCCATGTTTCTGGCACCAGTCATTTGTTTTGGTGAGACACTCTTGGAGGATGTCAAAATCACTAGGGAAATTGATGACAGCACCCAGGTTGCAGTCATCTGCAAACTTGGTCAGCCATAGCCCACTGGTTTTGGCCTGCACCTCAGAAAGATATATCGCAAACACCAGAGGCCCCAAGACTGATCCTTAGTGTACACCACTCATTATGGGTTTAATGCTTGAGGTGGCTTTCCCTGTTTTGGCTAGGTGGGTTTTATCAGAGCCAGTTTGTTATACATCTAGTAAAATATGGATTGATGCCTAGTTGAAAGAGTTTATCTATTATACTGGAGTGGAGAATAGTATCGAAGGCTTTGTCCTGGTGAAGGTAGGTGGGTTGCACCATCTTCCCCTCATCCATGCTTTGGTGTCTGTCTCAAAGAAGTTGACCAAATTTAGCAGACATGACCACCCCTTGATGAAACCAAACTGTGTGGGATTGAATGTTTGGAGGTTGCCAATGCCCTTGTTATTGAGATCCATGATAATCCACTCCATGGCCTTGCAGATTAGACTAGTTACGCTGATGGGTCAATAATTTCCTGGATCAGTGGACACTCCACCTTTGTTCAAAGGGATGACAGTGGCTGTCCTCCACCCACCTGGGATGAAGCTGGTACTCAGGCTTTGATTGAATAGGGTCCCTAATGGTGCTGCAAGTTCCTGCATGAGTTCATGTAGGATGCAGCTTGGGATGTTATTGGATCCCATAGAAGCTGTATTTTTTTTTTTGCTTTTGAGAGGGCAGTGATAACTTGCTCCCTAGAGATAAGGAGAGGGGGGCAGGTGCTGGGTATGTCCTGATTTACTGATGGGGACGACAGAGGGGTGAAGTTTTCAATTAATCTGTCTGCCAGCAGGTTGGCTATATCTACGGCCTTTGTGTATGTGGTGTCCTTGACCACCAGTTCTGTGCAGACCTGGGTGCTTCCTTTGAGATTGCGGACATATATGAAGAAGGTCTTATGATTGTCTTTAGTAGATGTGACCAGTTTGGACTTAAAGTTTGCTTTGGAGGATTTCACTATTGTTCTTATTTGCTTGTTCAGGCTAAGAAGAGATTACTTCCAATTAGGCACCTGCTCCTTCTTGGTCCTGGACAGCAATATTTTCCTTTTATTATAGAGTTTATTTATTGTAGATGTCCAGCAGGCAGGTTTAGTCATCCTTGAGGAGGAGGAATTCTTCCTGTCAGGTATTTCTGATTCCATGCAACTATATAAATGCTCATATAGTACTTTGGTCTAGGTTTGGAAATATTGCCAGTTCTTGTGGAGGGGAGGGGTCTGTGAAGCTGTTTATACCTTCCCTCAGGAGGTTGTATCAGTTTTGGAGAAGTTTGTTTTTTTGTTTTACACTAGCTAGGGGTGTCAGAGGAGATGGTGACTTTGAAAGTGACCACTTTGTGGTTGGATCTTACCAGGGAAGATGACACTATAGGGATGCTGCAGTGGTTACTCATGTTGGTTAATACCAAGTCCAAGATATTTTCAGCTTATGTGGGGGTGTTGACCAACTGATCCAAGGCATTTGCATTGATGAAATCAAGGAATCCATGGGCATTTGTGTTTTGGAATGAGTAGTTCTTCCAATCTGTGGTTGGACAGTTAAAGTTTCCCAAGATCAGGGTAAAGGATAGAATCTTGATAGATTCAAAGAGGTCCAGATAGTTTAAGTGGGCATCTTGAGTCAAAGTTGGAGGTCTATAGCTAGCTATGATTTAAATAGGGGTCTTGTCAGTTTTTAACTGCACCTGGAGTGTTTCCTGTGCATCATACTGTTTGACCAGCCTGGAGGTGTGCATTTCTTTTATATATTTTACAACCCCACCTCCTTTTGTATTGCTGCCCACGGTTTGGGGTCTGAATGTATGATAAGATGAGTAACTTGGTATGGCTGGAGTGCTCCCTGCAGCTTTGAACCAGTTTTCTGTGACTGCACACATATCAGCATCTTTCAGGGTTATGAATGCTTGCAATTAGTTCACTTTCATGTTTAGACTCTTAGCGTTTAGCAGCATGACCTTTAATTTACGTTTTAATGAAATTTTCATGTTGGTAGTTTTGTCGTAATGGCATTGTCTAAAAAAGGCACTATGGGGGAGGCAAAAGCCTTTGCCAGGAGCCTGAAGCCCAAGGGAGACAGTTGCAGGACATCTCTGGCAAAGCACGGTGGTTTGTCAATCATGTCATCCTGGGCTGTTAGGTACGGAATGCCCTTAGAATTACACCAGAAATTAATCCAGTTGTTAAAGTAAATCAATTTCTGTTTGTATTAAGACATCATTCTGGGTGACAGTAGAATGCTGCATAAGGCTAGGAACATACCTGCCTGGGACTCATATTCAACAAGTTCGATCATGTCTCTCTTCATATAACCCAGGGAGGTATGATTCAAGACATTCATGCCAACAAGGACTATGACAAAGTAATAACAGTACCTGTTGATAGAGTTCAGTGCATATGTCATATGGCAGATTCTGATACCTGACAAACAACTAACCGTGACTTTCTTCTTATACAGGTTAGCGAGGGGCACATCTGTGTGTCTCACAATGGAGTCTCCTATGACTAATATTTTTGGTTTATGTTTAGGCCCTAGTGGCTGTGAGACACAGGTGTGTGGACTATGTGTGGTGTGTGATGTGGTGCAGTGGAGTTTGTGTGTGTTTTTGCCTCAGAGGTTTCTTTTTTTGGGTATCTTTTTTTGAGAACCTCTGCATATGTGGGGGCATGTTGTGTAAGTGTGGGTGTTGTTTGAAGTGTGGTGTTTGTGCTGACAGCCTTCTCAGTGCCAAATATACTGGCTTTTGAGGGAGACAGCAATGACTCTAGGTGCTTGATGTAATTGCATCTCTCACAAATTGTGTTCCTAGGTGGTAGTATTAGAGAGTGGTCCATGTACATGACGCAGTTGCTACACTGTCTCAGGATGCCCATATCAACCAGACTGGCAGGAGAAACCTTAGGACATTGTCCGTCCATATTTGTCAGAAACTGAGGGAGAGAGGCCAGAGAGAGCTAAGAGGGTAAAGGGTGGAAGGTCTAAGAGTAGTACTAGGTGATCACACAATTGTTACTAAGGGAGAGTTTGTATTTGGAATACCTCACAAAGTGTTAAAAACAGTGCAGCTGCAGCTCTGAATGCAGCAAACCCATATCTAGACTGAGCTACTTAATTTAAGGTTAAAAGCAGTAAAACTCACAAAAAAGTACAGATTAACAACTTACAGACAAAAAAAACAGAAATTACAGTATGAAAAAATACAGTTAAACAGAAATTAAATGCAGTAAAATGCAGTTAAACAGTAATGAATTGCAATAACTAGCAAATAAATACAGTTAAACAGTAATAAAATGTGTAAGTAAACTGCTTTAATACAGTGCAAATGAGATAAATTAGCTCACAATCACAACAGTAAAAAACAGCTCAAATAGAGCAGCAATTCAGTAGAATACTGTCATCAGTTTAATAAGGCAACTGACAAGCAGTAACAAATGTAGCAAACTAAATGCAGTTGAACACCTAAGCACAAGCAGCAAAATGAAGTAGGAAGAGAAACTATTTTTTTTTTGTTCATAGAAAGTGGAGACAGAAGATAATTCAAGGTTGAGAAGCTAAAGGGGTGGGCCTTCTAAATTAATCTCACTGTACACAGTAGAATGAGCTGATGAAATGGGATTCGGGGGAGTGCCCACTATCAAAGTTATACTAGAGAACAGCAGCTACATAGCTGTGTGGGATGCACAAGATCAGAAAAGAGGTAAGGACTGAATTCATTAAGAATAAAAAACAGTTGCACAGTTTAAACAGATATGCAGCAAATGTTTTAGTAAATCAGAAGTGCAGAAAACAGTTGAAAATAGCATTTATCTTTTCTGGTCTCACAGCAGAGCAATGACAGAAAGCCTATCTCACTGCAGCTTTACATAAACAAGTACAAGCTGGTTTAAACACTGGCTATTTAAGGCACAGAAACAGGAACCAGCCAAATTTATTTATTTATTTGTTTATATTTGTTTACCAGGAAATTCCAACTGAACACAGGTCCTTTTTCAGTGGAGGCCCGGGGAGAAAAGCTCCACAGAACAATAAATGAGCAGCAGAGTACATGAAGAACAATTGAATATACATACAATAGCAAATAATACATACAGCAGCAAACATTATCTATACATACAATATGAAACATAGTAATGAACAGATATACCAATAGCAAATAATACATACTGCAGTAAACATTAGCTATACATACAATATGAGACATAGTAATGAACAGATATACCAGTATCTAGCTAGAGGCTAGGAATAAAGGTAGAATGTATATACAGATAGTACTAAGCCCAAACAGATACTGCTCTAAACTCATATACCTAAATCTTATATACAAATATTGCACTAAACTCAAACAGAAATGCCACATGAAGGTGGAACAAGCTAGAAGGGCTAATGGGATGGAATGGGAAGATAGAGGAGTAAGAGAGGAGACTGAGTGAGTAGTGTATGTGGCAGTGAGAAGAAGCTAGGTGTAAGTCAGTTGTATATGTATTTGGAGTTGAGATGAAGTGAGGTAGTTAAGCATGTTATAACAGGTCTGAGAGATTGAGTGAGGAGGGAAGGGGAGGGTAAAGGATGAGCCAGATCCTGCAGAGGAAGGAATGCAATGATCAGACGGTGTAAGGCAGGGTGGCTAGGGAAGGGGAGAGGAAGAGGAGGTAAAAAGGAGGGTTACTAGTTGGGACTGGTGCATGGCCATAACCAGAGACTTTTAAGTGAGTTTTTAGTGCAGTCTTGAAGTGATTGCAAGAAGGTAGTGTGGTTATAGAGGGGGAGATTGTTCCATAATCTGGATATGACACATGAGAATAGTGCTTCTCCCGCTAAGTTCTTGGGTTTGGTCACTAGAAGTAGATTTTTGCTGCTGGAGCATAGTGGTCTAGTGGAGCAGTATGGCTGGAGAAGGTTTTGAAGGGATGGGACTTTAAAAGATAGTTTACTAACTTGTGGATGAGAGAGAGTTGATTTAGGTGAAGTAGTTGAGGTAGTTCAAGCCAGTCAAGTTCTCTATGTGAGATACAGTGGCGTGGCTGCGATAAGATGCACAGTGGCAAACTTAGCAATTATATTGCAGGAAGTCTTGAGCTTGTTTAGGTCTGTTTGTCTAAGGTAGGTAAGTATAGGAGAGGCATAGAGTAAAGTAGAGATTAGGTGGGAATTGGCAGCAGAAATTCTGACTGTCTTGATGAGGAATTGATTGTTTCTGTACACTGCACCTAGTTTTTTGTGAACCTTTTTTATGGTTAGAGAAATGTGAGTGTCAAATCTGAGATTATCAGTCTCAACACCAAGTAGTTTGGTGTGTTCTGCTGGGGAGATGATGGTAATGTCTTTGGCTAGAATATTTAAGTAGAGGATAATTGGGTTAGATTTAGTGGGTTGGAAGATAAGCAGTTTAGTCTTGCTCGGATTGAATAATAACTGGGCATTAGATAGCCAGCTTTCTACAGTTGAAAAGGCTTCCTGTGTGATCTAATGACATTCAGGTATAGTTGGGGCTGAACAGATGAGGGTAGAGTCATCTGCATGCTGTACAAGAGAGGCATGCTTGGTGGCTGTGAATAGATCATTGGGGAAGAGTGAGAACAGTAGAGGAACCAAGGATGGAGCCTTGGGGAACACAGAGTGTGACAGGAAGTCGAGGAGATAGGTCATTATGCCAGACAATTGAATGTTGGCAGCCAGCTAGATAGCTGTGAAACCAATTAGTAGGTTATTGGGAAAAGGATAGGTTAGTGAGAACAGAGATTAGTAGTTTATGTGAGACCATGTCAAAGCCCTTGGATAGATCCAGAAATATAGCAGAGGAGTACAGGCCATTATTTTTATGATGAAGGATAGCATTAGTGAAAGAGAACAAGGCAGTAGTAGTGTTGTGGTATGGCCTGAAGCCATGCTGGATGCTGAAGTGACGTTTATTAGCTAAGAGGTAGTCTAAGGCCTGAGAATGGATGCATTTCTCAAGTATCTTGGAAAGTGGAGAAAGGATGGCTATGGGACAGTAATTGGAGACTTCAGTGGAGGAGCCTTTATGAAATTATCCAATCAAAAAAAAAAATGCAGCCTTGCAGTAATGACTCTAACTAGATCAGACCAGACTGAATCCCCCCTCCCACGAAGAAACAGTTAGGTCTCTCTAGACAAAATATTTCACTACAAGCTCCAAAGGTCACAAACAGTAATAGACATTCAGCTTTATGCTAGTATTTTTCAAGTACAGCAACAAGCAAAAATAACAGAGCAGACAAACAAAAAGGAGACAAAGATAAGAAAAGAGGTAAGGATTGAATTCACTAAGTCTAAAAAAATAGTTGCACAGTTTAAACAGATATGCAGCAAATGTTTTAATAAATCAGAAGTGCAGAAAACAGTTGAAAATAAGCACTTATCTTTTCCATTCTCATAGCAGAGCAATAGCAGAAGGCCTATCTCACTGCAGCTTTGAGCAAACAATACCAGCTAACCTGTAGATTCATTTAGTAAACTTCAGTCTATTTATAAGAGATCTTGAGAAGAAATTTAAGAAATCATTGTCTTTGGCAAACTCACAAGAAAAAAGCTAAAACAGCTTATGTCTCAAATTGGGTCATTCTCTGGAGGAAAGCACCTTTCAAGCAGGGCCATAACATGAATACTATTGGTGGCATTCCCCACATACCTACTCTGCACACAGTTATCCTAGTAAGTGACTTTATGAAAGCTGATGTAAAACTAGATGTTATTCCAGATGTTAAGCTATATAACGTTTAAATCTTGCTGAGGGTATAGAGTCCATAGCTGCATACCAGAAGTTAGCCATCCTAGGAGAATTGTCTTACTCTTGTACTTTTTAAGACCAATATGTAAATTTGGAACATTTAGAAGGTAAGCTGTTATGACCAAACCCAGTAGAGCACTTCTTTGGTTGCAGAGCAGACTACATCCGGTTAGCAGGACATTTAGTAACAAGTCTTATGTCATAAGTCTTATGTCATCTAACAGCAGGACATTTAGTAACACGTCTTATGTCAGAGCAGACTACATCCTGTTAGCAGGACATTTAGTAACAAGCCTTATGTTATCTAACTTTTAAGTTTGAACTAGCCACTGATCTCCAAATTTCAAGGTTTAGTGCCAGTGTAAGAGTTGCTTTGAGTATTGGCCTTGGGGTTTACTCTGTGTCACTTCAATGGTACTGATCCTTATTAGGAGATGTGAAAATAAAAAAAATCTCTCGTCTGTACTGGAATATGTTGAGGTAAAAAATTAGGACATCTCAATGTGCTGATGGCTAATTTATTCAACAGTTTTGAGCCACACTGGCATCAACTCACCATTCACTTCTTGACCTGCAAAAGACTTCAAAAATGCTACTACAGAACAACACAAGAAATACAGCTTGAAGTTGTGCATGCATACACCTCTGCCTTTTCCAGAATGACACTCGACATTTTGCATGCAACGTAGAACCTAGCCGACCCCACACATACTTGAAAATGCCAGACTGAATGGTGGGACTGGGGGTATCATAGCAGAAAAGGGTGGGCAGGACCTTATTAACTCTTAGTAAACCAGTGCAAGATAAGCAAAGGCTCTGGAGCAATTGACAACATTTCAACCATTTGTCTCGGGACTACAGCATACAGGAAAAGGTTCTGACTACAAGCCAGATGATAGGGGATCGATTATCAGGCTGGGAACTGAAAGGATCAGAGCATAGAGGATGTGAGTTCATGGACAAAGCCAGCTAACTTATTTTGAAGGGATGAGGCAGTGTGCCCACTGTTCCTGGACATCAGCTGGAGGGCAGGGATATTACAGTAGTATAAGGTATTGGGTGGGGGGGTGTGCCCCATAACTCCTGAGGCAGTGAGTGGTGGATGAAGGTCCATGCCTGGATAGTGTTCTGAGCTGCAGCCCTAAGCACAGTCTATCATGAGCCATGTGTGAAACTAGGTGGAAAGGAGGTGCCATCCTGAAGCATAAGTCAGCCTACTGAAGTTGCACTGTTGCCTCCCCTGGAGTGAAAATGTAACTGCACATTTTACTCCAGTCGTGTAGTGAATGAATGAATGAATGAAGGAATGAATGAACGATGAGCTCTCATTCTGACCTGCCAGCAGTGCCATGTTGTCAAAAGTGCATTCCTGCTTTGAGCTCACTTTCTATCTGGCCATATTGAAGAATATGGACCAGCTACTCTTGGATGACATGAGGAACGCAATGCAAGACAGAAGGTCTACTTTAAAGCAGCAAAGCCCCTTACAGTGTGTACAGGTAGCTGCAATTCTATGGGAATAATTTAGGAGTCTGTAGGTCAGGCATGTCAAAATGACAGTGCTAACTGTTGACTGAATTTTTAACATGCACCTTCCCCTTCATACTAATAAGTTCATATTAAGAAGGACTATCAGTTTATTTGCCCCAGCATGAATTTTATTATTAATAAGTGAGTCTGTTACAAAATGAGAAATAAATATGCCAAAAGTATAACTATATATTTTATAAACATCAGAATTAAAACTGTCTGGGCCTGGAGGTTTATCAGATATCAGGCAGGCAATAACTATTCCAGTACAGAAAGTGAGAATAGAGTTACGTTACTGCGCTAACATTTATTTTATCTTTTTTTTTTGCTGTCCACATAGAAAACACACACACACACACACACACACACACACACACACACACGTATACACACACACACACACACACACACATGTATACACACACACACACACACACACACACATGTATACACACACACACGTATACACACACACACACGTATACACACACACATACACACACACACACAAATACACACACACACACACACATACATACACACACACACACACACACACATGTATACACACACACACACACACACACACACACACACACACACACACACACACACACACACACACACACACACACACACACACACACACACACACACACACACACACACATGTATACACACACACACACACACACACACACACACACACACACACACACACACACACATGTATACACACACACACACACACACATATACACACACACACACACACACACACACACACACACACACACACACACACACACACACACACACACACACACACACATGTATACACACACACACACACACACACATACACACACACACACACACACACACACACACGTATACACACACACACACACACATAATGCACACACACGTATACACACACACACACATATACACACACACACATACACATGTATACACACACACACACACACACACACACACACACACACACACACACACACACACATATACACATACATGTATACACACACACATGTATACACACACACACACACATACACACACACACACATGTATACACACACACACACACACACACACACACATAAACACACACACACACACACACACACACATACATGTATACACACACACACACACACACACACACACACACATATACACACACACATACACATGTATACACACACACACGTATACACACACACATACACATGTATACACACACACACACACACACACACACACACACACACACACACACACACACACACACACACACACACACACACACACACACACACACACACACACACACACACACACACACACATGCGCGCACACACACACACACACACACACACACACACACACACACACACACACACACACACACACACACACACACACACACACACACACACACACACACACACACACACACACACACACACAACACACAAACCAATACACGCAGTACCAGTATCTAGGGAAAAGCATGGATTTCTACATTCAGACACTAAGTGCTGTCCTTGATAATTCCAGAGATGGCACTTTGCTAGATACAACCTTAAAGTGAAATATTAATGTCTAAATTGGTGCTAAGGGATGACAGATCTCTAAAAATATAATGTTAGCATGCCTTTATTTGCCATAGCAAACTAGGGACAAGCTTTCCATTGCTTCTACATAACATCAGTCCACACCAAGAACTGCTATGACATGACAATTTCTAACTATTTATCTAGCAGGCAGTGTAAAAGTCTTCATTTTCCTCTCAGAACATTATCAATATCCATTGTCCTGTGCTCACAGTTTACTTGCCCAATGGTCAGATTAATTTCTGGACAATTACTGTCAGCGGAACAGAGATGAAGTATACAGAAACACACTGTCTTGACATGAGCTGTATGGCAAAGAAATAACTTTTCACCAAAACTAACACTGGAACATTCCATCAGCTGTACAACAGAGTGCAAATGACACCAATAAATGTTTAATGGTTTGAATTGGAAAACATTGATATCATGGTTGTACAGTATGGTTAGAGTACAGCTTGCTGTAAGTATTTTATTTATTTATTTTATTTTACATTTGTTGACTGGGATAGTCTGACTGGATACATGTGCATTTTCAGTGGAGGCCCAGGGAGAAAAGCTCCAGGCTTACAAATGGATAAAGACAATCAAGATCCAGTCTATGTCTAAGCATATAGTATCAAGATACAAATTACAGTCTAACATTTCAAGATGATGAAGAATACAGTTTAAATGCAAAAATGTATACGTACATGTTACAGTTTCTTTTGTCAGACCTAAATGTGCAGCTATATACAAAGTATCTACACACAAGATACAGTTTCTTTTTCAAACCTTTAATGAAGAGGTAGCTAGCTGTGTTTAATAACTGCAGGGATAGGATGGTAGATGAGGTTTTAATCAGGGTTAGAGCAGGGACATAACCAGTGAGTTTTGAAATACTGGGTCAGATTTTTTTTGAAATGGTTAATTGAGGGGTTCAGAGTAAGGTCAAATGGGAGGGAATTCCAGATTTTACCTACTGTATTTGCAAATATTCTCCAGATAGGTTGTTAGCTTTAACAGACTGAACCAAAAGTTTTTTGGTGGAATGAAGTGGCCTTGCATTTTTGTAGGGATGGATAATGCTTTTCAGGGAGGGCATTTTTTCTGGGTGGTTAATAACCTTAAAGTTGATTATATTGAATTAGCCTGGGGAGTTCTAGCCATCCTAAGAGGTTTAGATGTTTACAGTGGTGTTTCCTGTATGGGGTTCCTGTGGCAAACCTGGCAATTTGGTTGTAGCTGCTACAGAGTTTACTGAGTTCAAATATGTTCAAGTTGGTAAGAATAGGTGAGGCATAGAGTAGAGTTGAAAGAAGTTGAGTATGGGCAATTGCAGACCTGGCTAGAGGGGTGAAGAAAGGTTTACTTTTGTAGAGGAAACCAAGTTTTTTATTAATGGTTTTAATGGTTTGATTGACATGAATGTCATATTTAAGGTTGTTATCAATTATAATACCCAATCCGCGGTGGTACAGCAGTAGCGTTGTTGCCTCACAGCAAGAGGTTCTCCTGTTCGATTCTCAGCTGGAGGCCCTTCTCTGTGGAGTCTGCATGTCCTCTCCACGGTCGAGTGGCCTCTGAAAGACATGCGTGAATGGCCATGCCTTCACTGAAAGTTGGGTGTCAGGCAGGCAACTCGGCACCATAAAAATCTACTGCCAATCATTAGCAGACCAGAGTTCCACTGTGGCGACCCCTAACCGGGAAAAGCCGAAAAGATAAACATCAATTATAATACCCAGGAGTTTGGTAGACTTATCTGGTGAGATTACGGTCCCATTGTTAGAAGTTAAAGTAAAGGAGGATAGCAGGGATGTGTGAGAGGGGGGAAGAGTGACAGCTTTGTTTTATTGGGGTTTAATATCAGCTGTTGATCAGTGAACCAATTTTCCACTGTGTTAAAGGTTTTCTTGGTTAACCTGAGGAGGTCTGAGGGGTTAGTGGCTGTGCAAACCTGGGTGGAATCATCAGCATATTGTATACAAGTTGCTTCTGGGATTACAGAGTGCAGGTCATTGATAAAGAGGGAGAAAAGAAGGAGACCTAATATGGAGCCTTGAGGGACATCAAGGGGAATGGGGAGAAAGGTGGAGAGTTTGTCTTGCCATAAGATAACCTGGTGTTTTCCACTAAGACAAGATTGAAACCCTTGTATGGCATGATTGTCTAGGGATACTTTATTTAGGGTGAGTAAGAGTAAGTTGTGGTTGATGGCCTTGGAAAGGTCAAGAAATAGGGCAGAGGATAGTTTGTTGTTGTTATGGTTGGAATCAGTGACATTAGAAAAGGAGAGGAGGGCTGTAGTTGTGCTGTGATGGTGTTTAAATCCATGCTGGGTGTTGGCCAGGTGATTATGTTGAATAAAGTAATGTAAGAGTTGCTTATGGATAGGTCTATATTAGAACATCGAAGTTTCAAAACTTCGAATGTTCTAATATTGAACCCTATTCAGCGAAAACTGAAAACATCGAACATACAGAACAGTGAAGTTTTTTCCTAGGGAAAAAAATTGCTGTTCCAAAATACATACACACAGCACAAGCACACCAAACAAACAGCAATCCACACACATACACCTAAAATCTTACACCTAACCCTACACTAAACTATACCACACCACTATCAACTTACCTTAACCCAAATCATAACCCTAAGGTCCGTCATTATCGCACACTCACCTCACCCACGCCCTAACCCTAACTCACCTAATCTGCCATAACCCTCAGGTCCACACAATCACACACATACCTAACCTGTGCCCTAACCCTAACTCACCTAACCCACCCTAACCCTCATGTCCACACAATCGCACACATACCCAACCCACACCCTAACTCTATCTAACCCAACCCACACTCAATCGCACACTTACCTGAACCCGTCCCGTAACTTTCCACCACAGCACTGAAAATATCGAAGCAACAGAAACGGACAACCAAATTCTTTCCCTAGGAAAAAATTTGGTTTTCTGTTGCTTCAATATTTTCAGCTTTCGCTGAATAGGGTTTGATATCAGAACATTCAAAGTTTTGAAACTTCAGTGTTCTAATATAGACCCCTTATGGATAAACTTTTTCATACTTTTTGCTAGAGGGAAGAGGATAGCTATCAGTCCATAATTTGACAGCTCAGTGAAGCTGCCTCCTTTGTGGAGTGGAATGACGTGATATTTTCCAGAAGCTGGGAATAGAGGCTTCAGTTATGGTTCTATTTATCAAAATAGAGACAGGGTAAGCTATGAGGTCAGAAGCTTTTTGCAGATAGTCTGTGGGGAGGAGGTCAGCAGATAGGGTGGTTGGTTTAAGTTTTTTAATGAGGGCTTTAATGAGTGAGGTGGGAAAATAAATAAAAATAAGTGTATATGAATTACCAAGTAGTGCTCTACTCCAGCCTAGTATTTGTTTCCAGGACTCCAGTCTTGCAAACTTTATACCCTTCAACCTTTTTGTCTGTTATTGTACACCCAATCCTTTGTATAATCCATTCAGGTACGTACTCTAGATGTTTGCTACTTTTCTTTTGCGTTATTTATACATCTCAGTTCTGTTATGTTTCCTCCTTCAACTCGCAGTCTGAACTCTTTGTCTAGCTGTAATAACTTATAACTATAAATCTCAAATCAAGTTCAATTGCTACTACATATGTGTTGCTGCAACACTGTTTTGATTTTTGCTTCTACTGTCTTGTTAGTAAAGTCTTGTACTACTTCAGGTATTTGAAAAACTGTAATGTTACTTTTGATCATTTTTGTGGAGTTTTTGTTTATTTTTGTGGAGTGTTTCTCCCCAGGCTTTCACTGAAAATGAATAATCTCTTCACAGGTGGACTTTCCTTGTTACCAAATGTCAAATAAAATAAATTAATAAATAAACAGTGGAATATGCGTGTTCTGTTGTGCACCTGCCATTATGCAGAGATGCACATTTGAGTTCCAGATAATTCTTGGTACCTTGATTATATAGTGCTAAATGACTGGACCACATAGGCTACAAAAGAATTCACATCACTTGTGATGTGTTCAACTTGTAAACAAGCTAACATTAAAAAAAAACCCTGAAAGTTTCAAAACTCTCTAGTTTTGGTCTGACTCAAGTTCCTATATCATATATCAAACCTCTTCTTTTCAGGGGCAGAACACTTGGCTTGTTTAATTTATCACTCCAATATTATCACATGTAATTATCAAAGACGATAAAAAATATTGCATAGGGGCTAGTCATTAATCATCCTGTAAATTTAAGATGCAGATTGCAAAGCAGGGGCAAAAATTAATAAATGCTCTATAAAAATTCACTTCCTAGAATAAATTCTGACTTGAACATAACAAACATTTCCATAGTTTGAGCTGGATCTTAAATTTTAATTAAATTAATTAAACTGGATCTTCATCTTTTAGTGCTGCCAACGTATTTTATACATTCAGCATGTACTTTGTATTTTTAAATACTAGAGACTGTGCTTCCAAATAAAATATCTCTTATTAGGAAGCATACATTTTAAGGTTGCATTTGTATAAAGGAATAATATTTTTTTCAGTCAGTAGCATTTTGAAAATAACAAATTGTTTTCTCTACGATATATGAAGACAATAAGGCAGTAAATTATTTTAACTTCTTGAACCACAGATTATGAGACCCCACACTTTCAATATTTTTCATTACAGCTGATATAGAATCCATTAAAAGACATTAAATAAGTACTTTTTATATGTACGTTTCAGAAAATAACCAATCAAACAAAGCACTGCATACTTTGTTTAGTGGCTCCTGCTTTTACAATTTTTACATTTTTCAGTGGGTCACAACACACACGGAGTAAATTACTTAAGGTCATTGGGTAAGTAGCTGCTTCTATATACACGGGTTTAAGCTTGTAGTGTTCTGTTTTTTAAACAAGCATTTTAAAATAGCTAGACCACACAGAAGCTGTTTCTAGGGATACATGTCCCAAATGTTAACTCAATCAGTAATTATAGAACATAATATTTCATTACTGGCTACATGGATGTGAAGCTACAGGGAAAAAAGAAAAAAACACTTCATTACTATCCCCAAAGTCCATCTAGGTGACTAGGTCAAACACAGGAGACAGTTTGCCCAGCAGTTTAACCTTTCACCTTCCCTTTGCTAAATAGGTCTAATTAATGCATGTGTCTGTCATTTGGACAACAAATGACTCCATTGAGGTCAGTCGGGGAAAGTCTAGCAAGTTTGTAGCTCTAATCCCAGGAGGTTGCTGCTAATTCAATCAAGCAAGGTGAAAAATGCATCGGCAGGCAGCCCTGCCACTCAATATGAAGTCTACCAGGGCTTTCTGTTAGCAAACTTCCTTATTTTTTCAGCATTATAACACAGAGCAGGGCGCTGCTTAGTTCCAATTCCTGTGTTTCACTTCTTATTAATGAAGCCTATTATGTTTAGAATGTTGAATCTGACTTTGGCATCTAGTGTGGTTCACAATGAATGACACCTGACTGTCATGCATAGACATTTATTTACATTCGTTAGATCAGAATATAATGTCAGATTGCCTTACATTACTATTATTTTTGCAAAGTTTAATATTGTAGTGACAACAAAATGCCCATGAATATTTACTTGTTATACCTATAAGAAGCAACATGAACCCCTCAAGATTATGCAAATTATTTTGCAGGATTCATTTATAACATCAAACTTAATAGACAAGACTGTAAGATTACATGCAATAGTTTCTATTTTAATGTGGCCCTATATGTATATAGTTTTCAGTGAAATGTCCAAATACTTAACATCAAGATAAATGGATGAGATGAGGGTATTATGTTGAACTTAACTCCAGAGGGTATTAAACTAGAATGTGTACTTATAGCACTCAAAATGCATATGTAGCATTTTAAATTAAATTTAAAAATACAATGTAAATTAGGAGAACAAAATTTAATAATAGTCTGTGACCCCACTTTGCACCAAATACTTTGTAATGCACCTGAAAAGTACCGTGACATTTTTAATGGATGAATTAAAATCTGTTGACAACATTCTTGCAGATCTATATAGAAAACTGCCTCCCTGGATGGGAAAAAGAAGGGTGAAAGCCATCTGTGATCATGAGATTTAGCAAGAGAGTGATAAATGGTACAATAAACCAAGCAGAAACTTCACAGTGTGAAGGGTGTGAAGTTCACTCCTTGAAATATGTTATGCAACTAGTTCACTAATAAAATTCAAACTTTAAAATATGCACCACAAAATAATAAAATAGTAGGTAGTCCACAGCTGAGTTAAAATGGAATATTCTTTATTGAAACCCTTATCGTTTATTGTTTCAATAAAGGATTTTCCATAAAGGATATTCAACAAAGGATATTCTATTTTTACCTCAACTCTGGACTACCTACTATTTTATTATTTTCTAGTCCATATTTTAAAGTTTAAATTTTATTAGTGAACTAGGTGCATAACATATTTCAAGGAGTGAACTTCACACCCTCTACTCTGCAAAGTTTCTGCTTGATTTGTTTTTAACCCAGTATAGGTTGCATACTGTTTTTTTCTGAGACATTGAGGGATACCATGGATTTTTATTTTTGCTGAAATGGTACAATACATAGTTAATTCAGTGTGTCAATATATCTGTGTGCATCATTTCCCATGAAGTGCTAATTCTTTTTATAAAAAAATTAGATGCATCTTGCATAATTATTACCTTTACTAAGGCAAACTCAGCTGAATGATTTAATGCAAGATATAGGCATGCTTACTGTCA
>NC_056742.1:506607372-506672372 GCF_019279795.1 Protopterus annectens
ACGTAGTTTATTGTATATTTATCATAGTTTTTATTTGCATTGGAATATATAAATAGGAGCGCACCAAATAAATTTAATTTGTGTCAGGTTTATTCATGAAAGGGTGACAAAGGAACATCACTAAACAAAATATCAGCAGACACCCCCCTGCCCCGCCTCTCTTCCTCTCCCTCTCTCTCTTTTTCTTCTGGGGTATGAATCAAACAGTTTTAATTTCTGTTTTTCATTCATAATAATTATTTTCTTATTTTGCAATCTAAACAAAAAAAAATTTGCATTTGTGATTTTACTGTGAAGCTTCATGGCTGTACACAGCAGAATTCTTTAATATTATGTTGTCTGATAAAATGTGCCTTAATGCAATCATGATTCAAAATACTGTAATATATATAAAATATAAAACATATATATATATATATATATATATATATATATATATATATATATATATATATATATATATATATATATATATATATATATATATATATATAATAGTTTGCATAATTAAGACTGTATAGAAGTTAATGAAAATCTCATTGCATAGATAGTTTAGGCTTATCTTGCATTTTTAAATTTGCTTCTGCGATTGTTCTTTAGTGCTTTCTTTATTTGTACTACATTTCTTTGTCTAGTTATAATTATAACATAATCCCTTTCTACATAATTTTGTCTCAGATTAAGATACTAGTGTTTCTTCTGCAGCATCATCTGAAAATACAGATCCCAGGACTGGTGGAGTGGTCTCTTCTTTGTTATTTTAAGTGTGAATATTTGGTTACGATATCCTTCACAGATTCAGTGGGAACTGCCTTTATTTACTGGATGTGATTTATTTGTGCACTTTGTATAATTCAATGTCTTAGTTTCTAACAAACCCAAGTAAGAAATATGAAATGTATTTTTGTATAGAGTTGTATGATACCTGTGTATCTAGGTAACTGTACAAGCAAGTCTGGTGCAATTTCTGGAACAATGTGGGCATAAATCCAGAAGATGGTAATTCTACTGCTTCCAAAACCTATGTTATTCATAACATATAGGATTTTTCTGGCAGAAAAAATATAACAAGGATTAAAAAGATCCACTAAAACAGGAAAACTCTAAGACAGCATTTACTTCTCTGCTGTGTCACAAATTCAACAGCATTGTTTTGCTGCAAAGGAAAGAAAAAAACCTTGAGCATAGCTATTAGCAAAAACAGAAACATTTAACTACTTTAAAATATTGTAGTAAATTAAAAGCTTCCAAATTGTGCTTGGTGCATAGTTTGAAACACATTTTTCACAATGTCTTATAAACATACCACAGATAAAATAAATTCTGCAATTCTATAATTTATCTGAACAATGAGTTTAAGCATAGAATGTGACTAAAAACTAAATCAAAAGGGGAAAATTCATTAAACTCATTTGAAAAGTAATTAGTACTACATAGTATAATATACTAAAAACTGAAACATGATTCTGGAAAAAAACTAAAATATTATTTTGCATATATTGGCTGATTCTGTGAGTTGGAATTAACATATAGAGATTGCAGAAACCAGACTCTGTTCCTGCAGATAAAATAAACAGATTCAGTCACCACTTATTATGGAAATGTATAGGCTAAACTGACAGTAAGTACTGTAAATTTAATACTAAATAATACATTAACAAAAATAGAATAGTACTATGAGTAAAGGTTCCTGAACATGACAGAACCAATGACATTTTTATGATTATTACTAAAAGTGTTTTAAAATGGCACTACAGGAAACAAAACAACCAAAATCTGGTCAGTCAGACAATCTGCATGAAAACAAATATTCATTTATATGAATTTCCTAGCTAGGACTTTAGGACTTGCAAGAAACAGTGACTTTTGAAGAAGTAATACAGAAATTTGTAACACCGCATGCAAGGAACTTGCATATTGATGTGAGACAGATTTTGCATGTTGAGCATCCTACAAGTACATATATATAAAGATACACACACACACACACACACACACACACACACACACACACACACACACACACACACACACACACACACACACATGCATACACACACGCACACACACACACACACACACACACACACACACACACACACACACACACACACAGACACACACACACACACACACACACACACACACACACACAGACACACACACAAACACACACATGCATACATACACACAGACACACGCATACATACACACAGACACACGCATACATACACACGCATACATACACACAGACACACACACACACACGCATACATACACACAGACACACACACACGCATACACACACACACACACACACACAAACATGCATGTACACACACACACACACACACACATATATATCACGTGTATTACTGACCTACAGTATATTCCTGTTCTGGCAGAAACCTAACTGATAAAGATTTGAATTTTAAATTATTAGGAACATGTGAACAGTTAGACAACATGATATGGATTACTTTATTGCTTTCTTCTTAATGCGCCATATTAGACACACATAAGCACACATGCATATGTGTACACGTGCACACTCACACACACTGAGAAAAGTCTACATTAGCTGAGAATAATATATATAGGTTATTGCTTATATTTAAAAGTATTGTTATGTGTAACAATCAACAGAAGAAAAAAAAATAAGGAATGTACCTTAATAGCTTATGGTACATTTGGAGACATGTTTTGGTCTGAGAATCAGTTGCATCTGACATAAATTAAATCCAGTCTAAGAAAAAAATTGTCAGAAAATATTAAGGTCCATTTGGCTTCTCATGTCAGCCTACCTGTAGGTGTTTCCTCATATATTTGACCATGTCACAGGCTATAGTTCCAACAACAGGGTGATCATTTCCGACAAGATATGGTGCAGGGACAATAAAAACAACTCCTAGGATATGAATAAAATGAAATATCCTGTAACCAGATTTTGCAAAGTTTTGCCTAGTGCTTAGGTTTTATACGATGGATACAAAAACATGGCAAGCTGACATCTGTCAGAGTTTATGCACCCTGTTTGAATTGAGTATTTTATTTTGATGACTATTAAAAATACTACTATTTGTGCAGTACATAAAACACACTTGTGAAATATTATGTTCATTTACATTTGTGTATTCGGTAAAAATTGTCTTGTAATGATCTTTTCCATTTCTTGTTGATCACAGCTTGCCCAAGAAAAGCAGGATTCCTGTGTCTCATGTTTCATCCAATTCAGTTTTCCATTTCTGGAGTCCAAATTCCTGAAATGAAGCCTGACATTATGGTGTCTTGAAGTAAACATACATTTTACAAAGAGAAGATTAAAAACTAAGTGGAGAAACAAGTGGAAAATAAAACAATGTTTACAATACTGATACACTATTCTCTGGCTATGTCTTCCCACCAAGATGAATTAAAGGCATTTGTAGAAAATTAAAGAAATATGGTGAGTGAGTGATGTGTGACTATGTGTGTGTATGTGTGTGTGTGTGTGCACGCATGTGTGTGGTTTATTTTTAGCTCATCATAGCTGGCAAGACTGCAATATTATAGCAACATGACTTAATGACTTCAATGAATGTAAACTGTTTTGTGACAGAGATACAGGTATGTCATTGTTGACAGAGATACAGGTATGTCATTGTTGACAGAGATACAGGTATGTCATTGTTATTCGCTGGTTTGCCTTTTAAAATCTTCTTTCCTTGCTATAATCTTGTCTGCATATAACAACATCATATAAACTGCCTTTCCATCAACATCTAAGGAAGTTGAGAAATAATACTTAAAAGTATATTATCACTAAAAATTACTTTTGGGTTTTGAACCCTTCAGACGTTTGCCCTTTGAGTAAGAAAAATGAGATGCAGTCAATGCAATGAAATGTTTTGATCGGCCACAATAAAGGTATATATTTTCCTCAGCGATGCTTTTTTTGATTTTTTCTTGATGTGATATTTTAAGCATGATGAAGAGACCAGCAGTCCCGTGTGTGAAATGGATAAAGAAAATCCAGTTTTCTCATCTTTAGTTATAGCATTTAAAGCAAAGTATGTTATTGTGCATTGCTTATTTGTGTATGTATTAATACAGCTAGCTGTCTTTTTGTATTTATATTTTTAACTGGTTAATATCCAATTGAGATTTCCACTTTAAGTGACGTCCCAAGGAGACACCTTCATACAATTTGGATACTGTCGAATGACATAATAAGCAGATATTTAGTTATACAGGAATTGCAGGATGTAAACAATGGCTCCATAGACATATTGGAGTATTCAGAGATGCACAGCACATTGTGTTATGTGAAACAGCTTTGAGTGTGGCAATGCATGTGGGAGGGATGCAGACACATATGTAGTGGGATTATGCATTGTATGCAAATGACTGCAAATGGCATGTGAATAAGAGCAACATGGTAATAAAAACATCAAATATGCAAATCATGAAATAAATAACATGATTTATTGACTCAGGAATTTATAAAAATTTGCATAGTGAGCTGCAGAAATCATCTTACCTGAATTCCATCATTTTTTGAAGAACAGTTATATTGGTCACTTTAAGATACTATGAGTGACATCTGTTGTAGCCAGTCAGCATGTTTGTGAAGTGTGCTGCGGCACTCTGTCTTGAAGAAGAGTCTATCAGTTGCTGACATATGATCACCTCCGTGACAAAGACATCATTGACTGCTACTCTAGAGACATCATATAGTAGCAAGTAGATATGTGTCCTCCTCACATGGTAATAAGGAGGATCCATGGAATGCCTATCCCAGTGGACAGAAAGGTTTATGTTGCATTTGCCATCCTTACTACAGAGACCTTTCCATGGCTGACCAGGACAGGCTAAGAATTTTGCAGTCCTCAACCTTGCAAATCCTACACCAGTTCCTCGATAGAGTGCTGATGCATTTGGAGAAGCACATTTGGTTTCTATGGGTTGCAGAGGAAGGAAAGGCCACAATGAGGACCTTATATGACATAAACAAACTCTACAACTGAAGAAAGAAACTGCTGCAAAAAAGAGTAAAATCCCATAATTGGATGAACTCCCTGGTCAGCCTCGGTAAGCAGTTGAGATCCCTCATAAAATCGTCCAAAGCTAGTTACGAAAACAAAATCACCACTGATTCTACAGACAACCACAAAACATTCTATAGCTATGTCAAGAATCTCAATAGCAACACTCAGATCTGCTTTGAGTTACAGCGCAATGGCACTAAATATACAGAACCAACTGATATTGCCAACATCCTGGCAGATAGTTTTAGTGCTAACTTTACCCCTCTCTCACCCGCTAAAGGCCTCATCTCTATACCGGAAGAATGAAAGTTCCTGTAATCATGGCTGCACAGGTAAATACCACACTCTCCAAAGCCAAGAACACAGCATCCATGGGACCTGACAACATCTCAGGCTGCATTCTACACGAACTGCAGAATGAACTGGCACCCCACTTAAGCACCATGTTCAATCATAGCCTCACCTCAGGCTTTATGCCCACTGAATAGCACACAGTGACAGTTATCCCATTCCACAAAGGGGGAGCCACCACAGACCCTGGGAACTACCGCCCCATTAGCCTAACAAGCCTGATCTGCAAGGCCATGGAATGTATCATCATGGATCTTATACACAAAGACATTGGTAATCTCCAAACTCTGGACCCCACCCAGTTTGGCTTTGTAAAAGGCAGATCATGTCTCCTAAACTTGATAGACTTCTTTGAAGTAGTCACCAAAGCTGTAGACTAGGGTAAGGTGGTTCACACAGCCTATATAGATCTCACCAAGGCTTTTGACACCATCCCCCACTCTGGAATTATAGATAAACTCGCTAAACTAGGTATAAATCCCTATGTCACAAGATGGGTTGCCAACTGGCTTACTGCCAGAACTCACACTGTGAAAGTAGCAGACTCCAAATCTGACTTCAGAGCAGTGACAAGTGGAGTATCACAGAGTTCAGTCCTAGGACCTCTCCTGTTTGGTATCTACTTTTCTGAAGTACAGGTTAATACAGAAGGTCTTTGGCTAACAAAGTTCGCAGATGACTGCAAACTAGGAGCCATAATTGAAACTCCTAACGATGTGGACATCCTAGAAAAGGTCCTCACAGGGACAAATGCCTGGTGTCAAAGCCATGGCCTCAAGCTCAATGCCAAAAAGTGCATTGTCATCCCCTTTGGTAAAAACTCTGTACCCATGAGCTACCACATAGGTGGTAGTCTACTTAACACCAAAAGTGTGATAAGAGACCTTGGGACATGGGTGGACAGTAGTCTCTCCTTTGATAATCACATCACCACAGTATTCAGAAAATCCTTCTACGTGGCACACCTCATCACAAAAGGTTTCTCATCCAGGAAAAAAGAGGTCATTGTTCCCCTCCACTCATCACTCATTAGGCCCATTATAGAGTACAACACCCCTTTTGGTATGTACCTCACAAGACATCTACAACAACTGGAAAGGCTGCAGAAATATTTCATAAAGAAGATTACCAGCCTCAAACAGATGCCCTACGCAGACCGTCTCTAAACACTCCAGCTTTACTCTGTCGCATATCGCCTACTCAGAGGTGATCTCTGCCTAACATACAAAGCTATGTCAAACCCAGAGCTGTTGGACATGCTCCACTTAAAGAAATCTCAATCCCTCCGAGCTACACACTCTAGGGACCTAAACCTTGTCACCACAATAAACAGAACATGCTGGAGGGATAGAGTCCTGTCCCAGAGACTTCTCATACTCTGGAATAAACTACCTATCTGTATCAAACAAAGCTCCTCATTAGCACTCTTCAAGAAAAATCTTGATGATTGGATGGGAAATAGGAAATTCACCCCGGGTATTACCTCTGTGGCTCTGCTCGACAGTGGCACAGGAAAATAATTTTCTTGGGTGGCAAAAGCCAGGGTACCTTTTTAGCTGGGCTTGTATAGGTCCTAAGGCCGATAGCCTAGTACCTACCTATGAACCTATGGACCTATGTAAGGTGGTTTTCACAGCCTATCTTGACCTCACCAAGGCTTTCGACACCATCCCCATTCTGGAATTATAGCTAAACTCACTAAACTAGGTATAAATCCCTACGTCACAAGATGGGTTGACAACTGGCTCACTGACAGAACCCACACTGTAAAAGTTGCACACTCCAAATCTGACCTCAAAGCAGTGACAAGTGGAGTACCACAGGGTTCAGTCCTGAGACCTCTCCTGTTTGGTATCTACTTCTCTGAAGTACAGGCTAACACAGAAGGCCTCTGGCTAATGAAGTTAGCAGATGACTGCAAACTAGTAGCCATAGTCAAGTCCCCAAATGATGTAGACATCCTACAGAAGGGCCTCACTGAGACAGATGCCTGGTGTCAGAGCCATGGCCTCAAGCTCAATGCCAAAAAGTGCAGTGTCATCCCCTTTGGTAAAAACTCTGTACCCATGAACTACCACATAGGCAGCAATCTACTTAACACCAAATGCGTGATAAGAGACCTTTGGACCCAGGTGGACAGTAGTCCCTCCTTTGATAGTCACATTGCCACAGTAGTCAGGAAGTCCTTCTACGTGGCACACCTCATCATAAAAGGGTTCTCATCCAGGAAAAAAGAGGTCATTGTTCCCCTCTACTCGACACTCATTAGACCCATTATAGAGTACAATAACCCTTTTGGAATGTACCTCAAAAGACATCTGCAGCAGCTGGAAAGGCCACATAAGTACCTCACAAATAGGATTACTGGCCTCAAACAAATGCCCTACACTGACCGCCTCAAAAAACTCCAGCTTTACTCCTTAGCATATTGCCTACTCCGAGGTGATCTCTGCCTAACATATAATGCTATGTCAAACCCAGAGCTGTTGGACATGCTACACCTAAAGAAATCCCAATCCCTCCGAGCTACATGCTCTAGGGACCTAAACCTTGTCACCACAATAAACAGGACATGCTGGAGGAATAGATTCCTGTCCCAGAGACTTCCCATACTCTGGAACAGGCTACCCATCTATGTCTAGCAAAGTTCTTCATTAGCACTCTTCAAGAAAAATCTTGATGAGTGGATGGGAAATAGGAAATACACCCTGGGGATCACTTCTGTGTCTCTGGTCGACAGTGGCACAGGAAAATAATTTTCTTGGGTGGCGTAAGCCATGGAACCTTGTTGGCTAGGCTTAAGTAGGCCCTTGGGCCGATAGCCTAGTACCTACCCATGAACAATAAGAGTGTTCTGTAATCATTTTAATCAGTCTGTTTCCCCCATGTATTGTACACAATAAGAGTGTTCTGTATTTGTTTTTAAGCATTCTGTTTCCACGTATTGAACACAATAAGAATGTTCTGTAATCATTTTTAAGCATTCTGTTTCCCCTGTGTATTGTACAAAATAAGAGTGTTCTGTAAACGTTTTTAAGCATTCTGTTTAGCACACATATTGTACACAATAAGAGTGTTCTGTAATTGTTTAAAGCATTCTGTTTACCCCATGTATTGTACACAATAAGAATGTTCTGTAATCATTTTTAAGCATTCTGTTTCCACGTATTGAACACAATAAGAATGTTCTGTAATCATTTTTAAGCATTCTGTTTCCACGTATTGTACACAATAAGAGTGTTCTGTAATTGTTTTTAAGCATTCTTTTTTCCCCCATATATTGTACCACATAAGTGCACCTCATTGCATCATTGCAGTCTGGCAGCTTGTGCAAAGGTTACGATTGTCAGCTTTAGCCCCTGGGGTACAGTGGTACAAAGGTTATGATTGTCGGCTTTAGCCCCTGGGGTGCAGGTTTTATTCCCTGACCCCTCATTTTCCTCCTAGATGGCCTTAAACAAGTTACTTAACTAGTCATTGTTCCTGGGTCTCCATGAAAAGGGACTGTACCAAGTGGGTCTTCCTGGTTACGAAACAGGATTGTTATTATTACCACTCCTTGTGAACATTTACATTTTATGCATTTGAATGATACACGAATCGAGTTGTTTATTGCCTTTGTAGCCTGCTTTGTACCCCATTAACTGTGGTACTGTCCAACTTTCCTGTTATACTTGGTAGCTGTACCATCTGGTGGTGCCTGGTATGTAATACTGCATTTCACAGATTTCACAGATATTGCAAGGTCACTAGGACTTATGACCATTCATTCCTTGCCAGTATTCCAAGGTCACTAGAACTTATTCATTACTTGCCAGCACCATCCATCATGCTGCACCCCTTTCTCCAGGAAGACCATACCAATGAATCCCAGGGTAAATGTTTTGCCTAGCCATCCACTCATCTTGGTTATGTTTAAAGGAAGATAATAAGTCATAGTGCTTAATAGGTACAGGAAATTTATTCCAGACATTTGGGAGACAATGAGTTATTCCCTCCACTGTGCTTTATTTATTAGTTACTGAAGATTTAGAGCCCCTCTCCTAGTACTGGTGGAGATATTGGAATTCTGGAGACATATCAGGTTCAGGGCAACCAGGTCTCTAATGGCTCTGTAAGTGGGTTGTAGATTTCCACTCAAAAGTCTATAAGACACTGCATAAAGGGATACTGCTTACAGCCTTTCTTTGTAGTTCAGGGATGCTAGGTATGTCATCTTTTTGGTTGGGAGTCTTTCGTGTTTTCCTAATTGCTTGATATGTTTAGTTAGATATGTCCCCAAGTGGCTATTGTCCTTGATAATTAGTCTGATGGATGTTGAGTACGAGGGAGCGATTACCTCTTCAGACCTCGATAATATATTGTTGGCAATTAGTTGGGCAAAATAAATGTTTGCCCTGTCAACCATAGTCAAGTGATCATCAATCTGAGTTACCAAGCCAAGCTTCTTGGTCCCTGGGGACATTTTCATTTCGTAGCTCTGTTATGTCTTTATAATATGATGAAGGGAAGGATTGTCTGCCAGAAGTAATGATACTAAACTTTTCAGCATTTAGTGTGAGCCCATTTTTAGTATCCCCAGTTTACTAGGACAAGTTCATTCTGGAGGCTTTGGATGTCAGGTGGTGACTTAACAATAACCCCCAGTTTCACTGCCATCTGCACATTTTGTTAGCCAGAGGTCCTGGCTCTCTGCTTAGAGATCTGAGAAGTAAATGCCAAAAAGAAGAGTTCTCAGTACTGAATGTTAAGGGACACCACTGATCACTTTGATATGTTTTTGATGAGGCACCTGCAACTCACAATGTGGGGGTTCTGACTTTGATCCAGTCTTGTATTGATCTCAGGACATATGGATCAATTTTATAAAATGTTTAGCTTCTGCATGATGCCAGCCTGGGGAATGGTGTCAAATCACAATAATATGTACTGCAGGCCCACCACTTACATCTTCTGTATCCCTTTTGAAAAAGTTTACAAGCTTCAGTAGACATAATCAACCTTTCACAAAGCCAAATCATGTAAGATCAAGTCTAATAAAACTCTTGATATTGTAATCTATGAGGCCAGTTATAATATGTTGCATGGCTTTGCAGGTGAGGCTTATCAGATGGATAGGTCAATGGTAAGGCCAGCCTTATAGAGGGGCATCACCATTGCAGTGCTCTACTCACCAGGGACAAAACGAGTAGCTTCACTAAGGTTAAACAGTATGAAGCATGTGTCTGCAAGGACATGTTTATCACGGTTAATTCAGTAATCGGGTACACTGTCATGTCTTGCTGAGCATTGCCAGGTCTCGCTGAGCATAGCCACATCTCGCTGAGTATTGCCACATCTTGCTGAGCATTGCCAGATCTCTCTGAGCATTGTCAGGTCTTGCTGACTATTGCCACGTCTTGCTGAGCATTGTCATGTCTAACTGAGCATTGTCACATCTCACTGAGCATTGGCACATCTTGCTGAGCATTGACAAAGTCTCTCTGAGGAAGAATTTTGAATCTTCATTAGCACATTCACTTAAGTAATATTTATAAATAACTGGGAATAAGGGATTCAGATATCCCTTTTTAAATGCAACCCGGATAACTGGATGGGAAACAGAAAATACACCCCTGGGATTCCAGCTGTGTCCCTGCTGGAGAGGGGCTTTGGGTGCTGACTTGTCTAAACATGGGCTAAACTCTCGGCTAGGCTTATAAGGGCCTCAGGGCCAATAGCCTAGTAACTTCCTATGATCCTATGATCCTATTAAATTAGTAATGGAAAAGTTAAAGAAATAGAAACTGAGGTTATGGAGTATCTGTGAAGTGAAGGATTCAGTGTAGAAAATCTAATTCAGAAGCACCACAACAGGCTACAGCAATGGAACTCCAAATTAAGGGGAAACCAGTGGAACAGGAAGTAATTGGTCAGGTGCCATATGAACCTACTTCTGTTGTCAAACTCAGTCCACATGACAACAAAATGAAAAAACAAATTACTTCAAACCAACGAACACAGATAGTAGCTCCACACTGAAATGCTAAGACGCACCTTTAATAGTTTGCAGTTTTCACAGGTTCAACAAATAAATCCAGCAGACCAAGAACAAAAATAGTAGTGTTAAAGCACTTTTCATCCGGCTATTGTCCGGACTTCTTCAGAAGACTATTTACATTAAAATTCTGGTTTAAAATCCCCTCGTTACATGACATCATCAGGTGGGTGTTGTTACTCACATCTGATTTCCTAAAAGAACAATACCCACATTTTTAGTAATACCTAATCATTTCTTACCTTCATGAAATCTGTAAATGTATTCTAACCATAAAAAACTCATGTTAAATAACCCAAATAGAATACAATAAAATAAAATTAAAGTTAAAAACATCCCTGCAATACAAAACGGTCCATGCGGGAAGCTGTACCTATACAACTTAATAGTAACGGTAATAACGGGTAGTCACCACTAACGCGGCTGGAAAACCTCCTAATACATTTTATACAGTTATGTATGGCACACAAGTAAGTAAATAAGTAACTTCAACTAAATGGAATGTCATTATTTCTTAAGCCAAAAACACTAACAATTATATAAAACCATTAGTGTATAATACCACTAATAAATCCTGTAAACAAATACATATACATCCATAAATTTGCATAATCAACAACACAGTTTTTTTTAGAAAACGACATACTAATAGCATCATATTACTACATCGCACCATATTAAAAACCTAATACATGGTACATCATATTAATTATAATTCCTATTACTTAATTAGTTGATAGAACGGCCATAACCGTATATATATATATATATATATATATATATATATATATATATGAAAGAAGAACCAAGACCAAAAAAAACTATATTGTCTAAACGATTTAAATCGAGTAATAATACTCACTGACTAGGACCTAACCAATGATGTGCAATAGTGGAAAATATAAAATAGCCAATTGAAACAAGTTTCATCTGTATAATGTAGGGGGAATTCCTACCAGGATTAAAGAGTACTGTGTATATTCATGTTCATCTAAGCAAACAGGAGGTGGGTAAAAATTAATGTATAACCCAGGGCCAACATTAAAGCGGTCAATATTATATTTAATTATTTTCAATTATTTAAATCAAAAATAGAATACTTCATGTTTCTATATGTTGGATATTTAATAATTAGTAACAAACATGCTCCTTCTCACCTTAATAAGCTCTTTAGTTTCAACACACATGCTATGGAATAGGTTTCATTTAAACCTGGGTGGTTTTAGGCATCAAGTCTAAGCTGCCAACATAATTCACTTTTTTCAAGTAATAACTTGACCACGTTCTCTTCACAGAGGCATAAATTAGATAATGCCTTAGCTAGACACAGTAAAACCAACCAGGACCACCATTTCAAATTTAAAGTGATAACTCAAATTTCATTACAAAATGCCAAGAGAACAGGTGAAGAGTATTTAAGAAGATCCTGTGGAACATAACAAAAATGCTAAATTGCTAGAAGTAAAAGAAAGAATAAGAATTTCAAAGGTACAGGCGATGAAATTGGATGAATTAACAGCTAGAGAGATTGAAATAAAGCTTAGAAAATTCTCCAGTTAGACAACACCAGGCCCAGAGGCGGTACTTAACTTCTGGTTAAAGGTATTAACATCTCTGCATGAAGATTTAGCCAAGAGTAAGAACTATTTATATGAGCAAGCCAAACAGACACCAACCTAGCTAACAACAGGTATAACAATGCTCCTACTTAAGAGTGAACCTGCAAGCTACCCTAAAAATTAGAGCCCAATAACTTGCCTTCCGACGACGTATAAACTATACACTGGAATTCATGCTGACAGAGTTTATTGTCACTTAGAAGAAAACTCAATTATGGCAATAGAACAAAAGGGCAATAAAAGAAAGTCATATGGAGCAGAGGATCATTTGTTGTTAAATAAAGTCATAGTGGAAAACTGTAAAAAGGGGAAGAATTTAAGTATAGCATGGATTGACTCTAAAAAAAAAGCATTTGATAGTATCCCACATTCATGGATAAAACAGTGCTTAAAAATATATAAGATACACCCTGCACTGATTTGCTACATTACAGTGACCATGAAACAGTGGCAGAACACTTTGCAATTAAGCCATAATAAAGGACAAATTATTGTTCCGGGGATACAAATTCAACTGGGGATATTTCAGGGTGACTCTCTATCACCATTGCTATTCTGTCTTGCCCTTAACTCATTAAGCCGTATACTTAACAGCTTAGGCCATGGCTATAGTTTGGCTCCTAGAAAACAGCAAAGTGCCTTCTCTTTGTCAATTATTTAAAACTGTATATCTCATCAGATGAGGAACTGAAAGCACAACTGCAAGTTGTCAAAATATTTTTAGATGATATAAGAATGTCATTTGGTCTTGATAAATGTGCAAAAGCAACCTTTAAAGCAGGAAAACTGCAGCACCAGGAAAACATCAGTTTGGGACAAGAATGTGATATAAAAGAACTTGAGCAAGAGGGTGTATATAAATATTTGGGAAGTGATGAAGGATCAACAATAAAACATGAACAAATGTGAATAAAACTTAGTAAGGAATACTTTAGAAGATTTAAATTAAACCTGACAATAGCATTGACATCTAGGAACAAAATTAAAAGTATAAACCAATTAGCTCTTCCTGTCCTAACTTACAGTTTTGGAGTGGTTGACTGGCCCCAAAGGTATTGGATAGATTACACAGGAAAACAAGAAGGATGCTTCATGCTCAACAAATGATTTATAAAAATCAGTGCATACCAAGATCATACATTCCCCATTCCAAAGGAGGGATGGGCCTCCTTGAAATTGATTACATGTATAGATCTGCAATTGTGGGACTGCACACATATCTGCTGACCTCACAAGACCCAAACATAGTGAAAGTTCTGAAACATGAGGAGAATAAATCTAAGCAGAAGCATATCGGCATCATGCAGGAATGGAAATTAAACCAGAAATAGACAAAAATCAGGCAGCAACTGCATGTGCTAAAAACAAAATGAAGACTATAAGGAGAGGGACCAGATGAGAAGGCAAGTAATGTGGAAAATGCATAAATATAGTTGTAAGTATAGAAAACTTCTGGAAGAACCTCACGTTGATTAGGAATGAATGCAGGAATGGTTAAGGAGATGTGAATTCAAATCAAGAGATGAAAGGTTAATATTGATGGCCCAAGACAGTGGGCTACGTACGCACTGGTTTACAAAGTCCATTGACTATGTGGGAGGAAGAGACAAATGTAGGTTTTGTAAAACAAAATTGGAAACAGTTGCACACCTCGTTGCTTGTTGTGACATACTAATGGCAGAAGGACTGGTATACTGAAAGTCATAATAATGTGGAAAGACTGTTGCACTGGGGATTGTACAAACATTATAATACTGAAGTAGCTGAAAAACACTGGAAACATGAGCCACAAAGCATCATAGAAAATGATGAAATTTAAATCACATGAGATCACCCATTACCAATACTTCAAAAGATAGATGCAAGAAAAATGGATATAGTGGTTAATGAAAAGACGACAAAAGTAGCACTGATCACTGAAATCACCACACCCAGTGACTACAAGATCTTGTGTACAGAGAGACACAAAGTCATAAAATATCAGGATTTGCAACAGAAATGAGAGCAATGTGGAAGAAAGATACCCAGACAGTTCCAATAGTAGTAGGAGCAACAGGTCTTATAAAGAAGAGTCTACAATCGTATTTAGATATGTTACCAATTCATGTAACACCATATGAATTGCAGCAGGAGTCATTACTGGGCACATTGGGGTGCTGTGAAGAGCACTTCTGGCTGACATCAAAGACTGAAGAAATACTAATTTCATGAACTTTAATTGTACTTTAACTTAGGAATGGGATCCATTCCCATCATGGTATTAGAAACCCAAAAGACTTGGAGAAATTAAAAAAGGAAATTATACACAATCAAGAGCTGTATTAACTGGTTATCTTTGAGATTAGCTGATGCATGGTATAGAATATCACATTACAGTAAAGTAAGCGTTAGTCTAGATATGTTAAGAATAAATTGGACATTTATTGCAGGAATGACTGCAAGCTAGAAGGGCAATACTGTCATACCTTAAATCTTTGTATGTATGTATGTATGTATGCATGCATATTTGTATGTACGTATGCATTATGCAGAACTGTTATTCAAGAACAGTAATTAAAATATGAAAGGGATTATCGGATCCAGATATCACATTAGAAAGCAGGCTAGACTATGGATAACACTTAGAAATTTAAGAAGATTAAACAAAATAATTATGACACGATAGAGTGAAGAAAAGTATAGAAAAGGCAGACAGATTAACCGAATGGATGCAGAAATGCCAACAGCCAAATTGGAGTATAACAGTGTAAAATAAAATAGAGTAACAATGCGCAGAAATTTCAGAGGTAAAACCCTGGCGGCCTATCAGAAGTGAAAGACCAAATATTGTGAGTCCCAACACTTGAACTTCAGTAAAAAAAAAGATCATGAGATTCTGAAAGTGGACCTACAATGAAACATTGCATCTCTCTTAGAATAGATTCAAAATATTTAAACTAAATTATCTGAAAGACAAAATTAAAATTTTAATAGATTACACAACAAAAAGTGTAAAATACAACAAACAATTGTTTTTGCAGGGAAGTACTACTCCCGCACCTCCTGATGTTTGGGTTCTTTCCTTACCCCTCACTATATCACTATATATATATATATATACATATATATATATATATATATATATATATACCCTCACATACCTATATATACATATATATATATATATATATATATATATATATATATATATATATATATATATATATATATATATATATATATATATATACTATCTCTTAGGATGCAAAACCTCAAGAGATAAGGGAGATTCTTAAAAACAAGAGCCTTATCTTTTAAATCTTCTCAGAAATTGCAAATATTACAATTAATAATAATGCCAATGACAAAACAAGCTCAGACAGGAAAAGCCTGAGAGTTTATGTTTGCTACTAGCAAAAGAGGATAAGGTGATCCCATGTACAGACAACAGGGAGAAATTATAATCCTGGGTAATATTTGCCAAAATGAATCAGAAATCCCCAAAACCTCTAGTCCTGTGAGAAGAGCATGATACAAGAGGAAGACCAAAACAGGAGAGAAGAACACTGTAGGGTCTAAAAGGCTGACAGAAGGCTCATGGTACACAGTTTGAAAAATGCGAATATGGAAAGCAATGTTATGAGTCAGAGTAAAAAGGCAGGAACTACAAGGAGGGTTAGAACTATGTATAAGGGACAATGTGGTAAAGAAGGACCTCCCATATGGAACAAGGGGAAAAGGAAGGAAGGATGTACCCACCAGTGATTGATACACCAATAACAAGACCCTATTGATGTTCCCAGGCTTTGTGTTTTCTTTTTATCTCCAGTTACTCAGTTTAGCTGTATTTTACTGGTGCAACCTAATAGCACTCAGTCCTTATTGGTGCAGCTCACTAGCACTCAGTCCTTATTGGTGCAGCTCACAAGTACTCATTCCATATTGGTGCAGCTCACTAGCACTCAGTCCTTATTGGTGCAACACAATAGCACTCAGTCCTTATTGGTGTAGCTCACTAGCACTCAGTCCTTATTGGTGCAGCTCACTAACAGTCCTTATTGGTGCAGCTCACTAGCAATCAGCCCTTATCGGTGCAGATCACTAGCACTCACTTTTCATTGGTGCAGCTCACTAGCACTCAGTCCTCATTGGTGCAGATCACTAGCACTCAGTCCTTATTGGTGCAGCACGCTAGCACTCAGTTCTCATTGGTGCAGCTCACTAGCACTCAGTCCTTATTGGTGCAGCTCACTAGCACTCAGACCTCATTGGTGCAGCTCACTAGCACTTAGTCCTCATTGGTGTAGATCACTAGCACTCAGTCCTTATTGGTACAGCTCACTAGCACTTAGTCTTTATTGGTGTACCATTTTGTTGCACCCTACTTGATGAATAGTGTTTATAAGTCACTGCTGATTGGTCAACATTTTCATGCTAATAGCCTTTCCCTTGTAACATAGTAGTTCCCCTACCCCCACGTTATTCCCCTGAGATACCAGTGGTTGTATTTCCAGTTTAATAATTCTTGGTACCCATTTTCAAATCACATTCCCCATCTCCTCTCAGTTCCAAACCCAAGACATGACATATTTCTTACACATTTTCAATTTTGTTA
The DNA here is from genome assembly GCF_019279795.1 of Protopterus annectens. NCBI lineage: Eukaryota > Metazoa > Chordata > Ceratodontiformes > Protopteridae > Protopterus > Protopterus annectens. The sequence continues at coordinate 506,625,001 of NC_056742.1, forward strand.
CTACAAATGTTAACGTTAGTACTAAGAGCACACAACTTTTAGTCTCGGTAATAATTATGTCTGCTTTTGTTTATCATGACATAAAAGTCATAAGATACATCTTTAAATGTTTCTTTCATCATTTGAAGTCCTAGAGTGAATTGAAAGTATTGTGACTGGCTGAATGAATTTATTTGTTTTCTAATCCCGCAGTATTTTTTTACTGATTTTGGCAAACAGATAAATGGTGTCAGAGTAATCAGAACTTCGAATGCTATGAATAATTTCTGTAAAAGTGCTTCATAGCAAACTTTAAAGGTACAATAATGTGATTCATCTAGCACATAGAGAGTCTCCAGCACATAGAGAGTCTCCAGCACATAGAGAGTCTCCAGGAAGTCACATTCAGTTTCCAAATTCAGACTCAAACTAGGTCATCTTTTGAGAAAGAGTTATTGTCACCAAAAAGGCAAATTTAAGCTCTAGACAGATTTGAAAAGACAATCAGCCTATGTAACTGAAACAAGATAGAGCAGACAAACATTTACCACATCGTCATCTGTAACTATATGTCTGTGAAGATCAAGGGTCCCATAATCACTAGTGCAAATGGTGGATGAACCGTGACAAGACAGTGTTCTTGTCTTAAAAGAAAGAAAAAAAAACTTTTACTGTGATGATAAAGTATTTAGGCTTGACAGTCATTGGGTAAGACATTGAACTAGATTGTCTCTAACCCTTCCAATATCAACAAGCAGGTTGTAAACATGTCTACAAAGCAAGTGACACGCACAGTCACATATGTCAAAGGCTATAAGTGTTGGGAAATTATATAATTTAACTTCTTTTTACATTCGGGTTTTCCAGAAATTGAATAGCACTGAATAACAGTGAAGTTAGGCCACAAACATTAGAACCTTTGTAAAATATAATCATATAGTCAGGTTTGGTATTTCACTGTCTAATCATTTTACTCTAACAACTTCAGCAATGTTCAAGGTTCAAAAGTTTGAACGTTTTTTTACTGCTACTCTTCTAAATTGAGGTGACAGTAAATGAAAACATGCAAAGTCTTGCAGTTAACTTGCAACAAAGCAATAGTCTTTGTTTAAACAGTTAGTCATTTTTCCATCAGGCAGGTAGACTGACCGTGGAAGACATTCAGCTACAACCTAGTCACAAATATATAATGTTACATTAATTACACGGATAGTTTCAGCATTGCAATACTTGATACAAACTCGTATTATAAACATAGTTGCAATTTGTTCAATATATACATTCTGCATTGAGTGCATTGTTTGCATATTTTTATTAGTATTGTAGCATTTTATTACAGAGATGTAGCCCTTCAAGCCAAAGAACAGACAGTTGAAAACAAGTTGTATTACACAGAACAGATAATGGGTCGACAGTGCGAAACTCTGCTGCAGTTATACAGGAAAAGAACCTGCAAAGTGCAATGATGGTGCTTTTATAATGAGCCAAAAGTACAAACTTTATCCTAGACTAATACTCATGTCGTCATTCTTATACAACCACCTCTGGAATCACTAAAGCTCTCAGCATTTGCTGTTGAATACCTTGTACCAATAGCAATCATTATTCAATAAAGGTCGATCTTGATCCCTCAGCCTTGTAAGGGCTACCTAGTGTATCTTGTTTCATGATGGTGTATCGCTGACCCCCCCCCCCCCAAAACCTATAGACCTCTTACTGTATTACCCCCCTTATTAGAATAACATAAGCATGCACTCATAGTTTCTGAGACAAACAATTATATGCGCGTATCTTGGACATAACATGGCTTCTGATCAATGCATGGAATAGTCACAACTTTGATGGATATTGTTGATTTTAGGCACAGTCAGCTAATCTACATTAAAGGTTTTGGGGCACTTTTTGATCAGTCAAATATTTTTCATATAGTGGTTCCTAACATATTATGAAATATTCCATTTGCCTTAAGGTAGACCAATGGAATCTCTTCCTTGATTGAGGGGTATAATGGGTCACCAATAGCATAGTAGGTCACTGTGGAACTATGACCTAATGTAAATTTGTAAACTATTGTAAACTATTGTAAAATGTAAACTATTACCTAATGTAAAAAGATGTGTTTCTTCTCATTTTTTGTCTGCATTTTGATTTAATATCTCTGTAATCTGTACAACTACTTCTTCTTCTTCTTGTGTGTTATAGCTGTATATGTTAGTGTTGACCTCAGTTGTAGTGAAATCCTTTGTCTGGAGGCCTTGTCTGTTTTCTTAGTGGCAGTATGTTTTCACAACTGGTTTCATCCAGCCAAAGTATTCCTGCATTTGTATTGTTTGGTTTCTGTCCTGTGTTTTAAATCAGATATACCTGTTGCTCAGGCTGCTGCAGAGAGCTTGACCTACTGACAGCTGTGATATTTAGAAAAGATAACTGTTTATTCTCATTTTTGTCTGTATTTTTATTTAATATCTCTGTAATCTGTACAATGGTTTTGGTGTTAGTGTTGGTGGCTCTGGAATTGCCCGCCCCTCCTGTAAGTCTGTATTTGAACACTCCTCCTGAGTCCATCTCATTTGCTCACTTAACCAAGTACAGTGAGATCATATTCTGAGTCTAGTGTTCTCTCTACTTAATACAGAGAGAAGATCTGAGAAGGCCAACCCACTTAGGTTCTTCCTCCCTCTCTCCTTGCACTTTACTAACAAAAAAAAAATTAATCTGTTTTTACTGTATTTGTGTTTCCTCCTAATTTATTTTGCGTTTGCTTCTTCTTAAAAGTACTCAGTTTTATTTATTCTGCTGCACTTATTGCTGCTTGATAGCAACCTGATTAAAGTGTAGCTATCATTCTAAGCCTTTTGGTTTAAGCACATGGGCTTCATACCAGTTGTTTTACATTAAGAAGGTTTGTGGTCTGCACTGTTGTGGCAGGACAGGTAGCTTACATCCTTCTAAGCTGGGAATTGCTGACTGAAAGCTCAGTGTCTGCCATTCTAAAAGTGTATTAGTTCTGGATTAAGCACTTGAGCTTCAGGCCAGTTATTCTACATTAAGAAGGTTTGTGGTCTGCACTCTTGTGGGAGGAGTGGCTGGATTCTGCCCTTCTGAGCTGGGAATTTCTGGTCACAGACTTATTGTGCCTGCTTATTTGAACTGTTTCTTTATGAAATTGGTGTGCCTTGTTGCTGTAGCATAAGACCAGATTCAGGCCTGCTGAATCTAGCTTTGTTTGTATAACTTGAGCACTGATCCAGGCCATCTTTTTTGTAGAAGGTTCCCCTGTACCCCAGTAGCGGGAATGTGCAGTTAGAACTTGTCTGATTGAAGACTGCTGGAACAGGGCTCAGTTTTGAGTTTTTTTCTGGTTAATTGGGTAACTTGTTTAAATCAGATAGTTTGTTTTCTATTGTTTTATATATATAAAAAAAAATTGCACTTTATTCATCTGCTTTTACTGTATTTGTGTTTCTCCCTACATTATTACTAGGGGCATTGACTACAACTCTGAACTGAGATATATAACAATAAGCACTTTTTATGTGCATTTAAAGTGTTTTTTTGATTGTATCTGCTTTATTTTCTGAATATATATATATATATATATATATATATATATATATATATATATATATATATATGTATATACTTGTTTCCCACCTTTCTAAGCTAGTATAGTCCAGTTTTCAGGTTAGTGCTGAATTCAGGGCTGTGCTACAAATCTCTGTGTTTGCCCATATGTTACTTGTCTAGAAGGAAGTTTCTCTGTTCACCTGTGAGAGAGGGGAGCTTTGAGCAGCCTATCAGTCCCTGGAGGAATGGTGTCAGCCCAGAAAGTAGTAGTTTATTGTCCATTTTGGGCTAATTTCTATCTCTTTCATTACCCTGCTATAAAAAACGCATTTGCCTGGTTTTGCACACCGGACAGCGCTGGTTAGCTAGGGTATAACTATTCCCGGCTCCGCAAAGTCTCCTCTTCAATTTTTCCCTTGGAACTAGACAAACTTTCAACTTAAGCACTCAAGCCATTCATTTCCCAGCTCAGCACTTGCTCAAAACTCATAGCAAGCACTTATAAACCCTAGCACTACAGAAGGACAAGGCTCTCTCTTCGACCTTACCAGCCATTCAGTAAAACAGTTTACTGTACCTATCCAGGCATGTCCAAAGGGCAGTTTCAGGTGTACTCGCCAGTCCAACTGGTGAATCTGGGCATTTTGAGGCAATGTTACAACTGCTTCATGTACACAGACAACCCTCTCCTCCTACCACCAAACACTAATACATGCGAGAGATGCAATTATACAGCCAAACTGGAGGCTAAGCTCTCTCAACCCAAGACTGGATCAGACAGTCAAGAGGAGAAGGGAAATACTGGCATCACACCACCAGTCTCACATGGACCCATTAAACCAGCACCGGCAAAAAACACGTAAATACACAAAAACATACTTGGAGGCTCTAAATAAAAATCTGCAAAAGCAACAGAGCCCTCCAAAGAAGAAATCCAAGCAACCTCCATCCCCCCCAGCACAAGCCATGAAACACATACTTTAGAAAATCAGTGTGCCATGCAATCACAGCCCTCAAGGCAAAATAACATATCCAACATACTAGTAATAGGTGACTCTATAGTCAGGCACACTGATGTCCCACTCACTAGGCTGAATAAGGAGAAGGTTACAGTTAGCTGCCTGTTGGGTGCCACGATCCACCACATAACACAAGCATTCAGGTCACTCCAGAACAAGTACAAATACGACTCTGTTATTGTCCATGTTGGTGTGAATGACCTGAGCCATACCTCCCTGGACTACATGAAAAGAGACATGGAAGAGCTCTCATCACGTAGCCCAGGCCGGTATGACCCTGACCCTGAGTAGCATCCTGCCCTCACCAAGAATGATACCACGGTATAAAGAAAAAAAATTATCAATTTCAACCATTGGCTAAGTTTCTGGTGTCATTTAAAGGGGTTCCAGTGTCTGTCTGCTTGGGATGACATGCTCGACAAGCCACGCTACTTTGCTAGAGACAGCTTGCACCTGTCACCCTTAGGCTTTCGAATACTGGCCAAGGCTCTTGCCACACCCATAGTGCTTTTTATAGGCAAGGCTCAAAAGACAAACCAACAACCGTAAATAGCACATGTAACAAAAATCTTAGGGTAATACTACTCAATGCCAGAAGTCTAAACCTCAAAATGCATGCACTCGAGGCACTCCTCAGTATGGGGAAAATCGATATATGTACAGTAACAGAAACCTAGTTTAAGGCTCCAGAGAGCACCCCAGCACTACCAGGCTACAACTTATACCATACATTTTGACCACAGAACCCGGGCCAAAATACAAAAGGTGAGGGAGTATCCATATTCATCAAGGATACCCACACCTCCAGGTTAGTGGCACAGCAGAATACTTCAGATATTATCCACGTGCAACTAACAATGGGCAAAACTGCAATTCAAATTGTAGCTTGCTACAGATAACCCACCATGTCCCAGGACCCCCATTTCACATTTCTGCAAACAGTGGGTAACATAATGGTCCTACCAAACACCCTAATATTTGGTGATTTCAACTACCCAAACATTACCTGAGAGAACTACTCAAGTACTAACTCCCTTGCCCAACATTTCCTAGAATTTATAAACTCAAACACCCTGGAACAACTGGTCAATACTCCGACCAGAGGTGACAACATATTGGACCTGGTCATCATCAACATGGGTGACCGATGTTCCACACCAGAGGTCAACCCCTCACTGGTTAGATCTGACCATAAACAAATCACTTTTGATATCCACATTCTGCCCCCACCCCTGGAAAAGGAAACCACTGTGAAAAACTTTTCAAAAGCAAACTTCACATTACTTAAGACAGAGATGGAAAGTTTCAAAGCCCCCATGCTAAAGTATAACGCTGTTCAAGCTGCAAAATCCTTTACTAATGCATTCTATGTGCACCTACAAGAATGCATGGATCGTATAACCCAAACAAAACCAAGACTCGCTTCTCCAAGAAAAGGAAACCAGCCTGGTGGACCCCTGCCATAAACAAGCTATAGAATAGAAGGAGGAAACTAGTGCAGAAAAGAGTAAAATCCCAAGAAGGGAGGACATCCCTGATCAGTATCAGCAAGAAACTACGATCCCTCATAAAATCGTCCAAGGCGAGCTTTGAAAGAAAACTTGCCAAGGACTCCAAAGATAACCACAAGGCATTCTTTAGATATGTCAAGAATCTAAGTGGCAATGCTCAGATCTGCTTGGAGTTAGTGCAGAATGGCACAAAATACACTGAACCAACTGATATTGCCAACATCCTTTCAGACAGGTTCAGTGCAAACTTCACCCCCCTCTCACCCCCAAAAGGGCCCATAACCATTCCAGAAGAATGTAGAACCCCAAAAATCACAGATACTCAGGTTAAAATAGCCCTCTCCAAAGCCAAAAACACAGCATCAATGGGACAGAATGGTGTCTCAGGCCGCGTCCTACATGAGCTTGAAGACGAACTAACCCCATACCTAAACACACTGTTCAAACTCAGCCTCTCCACAGGCTACATACCCATAGAGTGGTGCACAGCAATGGTTATTCCACTCCACAAAGGTGGAGCCACAACAGACAATAGGAACTATCGCCCGATAAGCATAACTAGCTTGGTCTGCAAGGCTATGGAGTTCATCATCATGGAACTCATTAACACAGACATTGGGAACCTCCAAACACTGGACCCTACACAGTTCGGCTTTGTTAATGGCAGATCATGACTCCTAAACCTGGTGGACTTCTTTGTCACAGTTACCAAGGCTATAGACGAGGGAAAGGTGGTACATATAGCCTAACTAGACCTCGCAAAGGCCTTCAACACCATTCCTCATTCTGGTATTATAGACAAGTTCTCCAGCCCGAACATAAACCCCTATGTCACAAGATGGGTTGCCAATTGGCTCACGGACAGAACCCACATGGTGAGAGTTGTGGGAGCTAGGCCTGACTGCAAACTGGTTACAAGTGGCATTCTCCAGGGCTCAGTCTTAGAACCCCTCCTGTTAGGCATATACTTCTCAGAGGTACAGACAAGCGCAGGACTATGGCTGACCAAGTTCGCAGACAACTGCAAACTAGGGGCTATAATTGACTCACCATCTGACACCGACACCCTCCAAAATGAGATGGATTCATGGTGTCAAAATCATGGCCTCAAGCTAAATGCCAAAAAGTGCATTGTTATTCCCTTTGGAAATAACAAAGTACCCACAGACTACCACATAGGTGGTTGTCTCTTAAATTCAGAAAATCTAATAAGGGATCTGGGGACCCAAGTAGATAGTAATCTCTCCTTTGATAATCACATTGCCAAAGTGGTTAGAAAATCCTTCTGTGTGGCTCACCTAATCACAAAAAGGTTTGCATCAAAATCAAAAAAGGTCATTGTGCCCTTCTACTCATCACTCATCAGACCCATCATAGAGTGCAATGCCCCATTTGGGATGTACCTTACAAGACACCTGCAACAGCTGGAAAGACCACAGAAATACCTCACCAAGAGGATCACGGGCCTCAAACAGATGCCCTATGCAGCTCGACTGAAGAAACTCCAGCTGTACTCGGTTCCATGCAGCCTGCTCAGAGGTGATTTCTGCCTGACATACAAGGCCATGTCAACCCAGAATTGATGGACATGCTCCACCTAAAGAAAACCTTATCCTCTCAAGCCATACGCTCTAGGGATCTAAACCTCACCACAACAATAAATAGGACATTTTGGAGGGATAGATTCCTGTCCCAGAGACTTCCCATGCTTTGGAACAAGATTCCAATCTACATTAGGCAGAGCTCCTCGCTAACACTCTTCAAGAGAAACCTTGACGAGTGGATGGAAAACAGAAAGTTTACCTCAGGGATCACTTCAGTGGCTCTGCTGGACAGAGGCACAGGGAACTAATCTAAGGGGGCAGCTAAAGCCAACACATTTTGGCTAGGCTTTTAAATGCCTTCGGGCAGATAGCCTAGTACCTACCTATGAACCTATGAACCTATAAATGAAGATGACATAATTATCATCTTTGCCGATACCACTTTATCTGTCATTAATACCAAGATGTAACACAGCTTCAATTCTTTACAGCTGTGACTTTCAATTGCTGGGCTTCACAGTCATGTTGGGATATAAAGAGTTGACCAAGGCCAACAAAAAAACTAGAATATTTTTACAGTCTACAAATATTCCTTCTCTCCATTGTGGTTAAAACTACTTCCCTTATTCAGCACACCTACTCATTAACAAGGTCACTGCTAATGCACAAATTTGAATTGTGACTTAAGTGGAATTCCTATATCTGTTACAGATCATCATTTAAAAATATGTCATGTTTTTCAATTTGTATCCTAAAATGATTTGAAAACATATCACAGAGCTAATTTTACTCATAGATCAATTTAAACATCCATGTATCTGGCACTGGCCAGCATATTAAGGTGCTGAAACCCTCAGCAGGTAATACGACTTTCTCCTGATTGTCCCAAATCCACAAAAAGGTATAGACATGCATGTTACCTCAAATATAAGGGTAAGCTTTGGAATAATATTTTCCTGCCAATCAAATCTCTGCTGTGGTGTACCATAAAGCTTGTACAATGTTGATCCTGTATATGCCTTACGTAATTGCATGTACTTTTCTTTTTGACCCTATAATACAGTGTTTGCTATTAGTAAAAAGATAAGTACTATATTACCTCACTTAGATTTGTATACATTGTCAAATGGTTGTTTCTTTGCTACTAAGTGGCTAGCGCAACTCAATTTGTATTTCTCGTCTTATCTGTAATCAGCTTTGTTTATGCATTTCATACATATATGTCTCATTATAGTTGCTTGATTTATATATGTTTAGAGTTTCTCATCAGGGAAAATTGCCATTTAAGAAATGTAAATAAATAAATGTAAAATATTAAGCAATGGCATAATATTGAACATGCTTTAAAGAGTAGGTCTTGCTCCTGTGGTTTTATTGATGATTTATTGTGAATGTGTGCTTAGGTAAACAGATAACTTACACTGGCACCAAACCGCCAAAGAATATGCATCTAAACGAAGTTCAGCAAACAATTGTCGATAATGAACTAGATCTCATTAGTCCAGAAGAAAACGATGAAAGGGAAGACCTGCCTGAATTAATAGAAATGGATACTTGTATTAAGAGAGATGAAAGAAATAGATTACTGAAAGGAAACAAAACCCATTACAAGATGTATTTATTTATTCATTTATTTATTTATTTATTACATTTGCTAAGCGGGAAAGTCCAACTGGGCTAGGAGCCCGTTTTCAGCCAAGGCCCGGGGAGAAAAGCTACAAAAAAAGTACAATTATATTGTTTTGAATATAAACATCAGTATTTAGTCTGTAGTATTGATTATGAACATTAAAAAACACTCAATATAGCCCAAAAACTTTAAGTACGAGAACTTTAAAAGCACTCAGTATAGTGCAGAACCTAAGTAGGATAGTACAAAAGCATAGTATATACAAATTTCATGTCGTACAAACAACGTTTCTAGGTCAGAATTTTTGAGATTCCTGTAAGATGGGAAATGATTTGTAAAATAGTACCATAACAGAGGTGTCAAAACACTTAGTGAGGAGAGAATTAAAGTGAGAAAAGTTTAGATGGAAAGGAAAACATGGAGAAAGGAAAATATGGAGAAAGCTGTGTACGTGGGAAGAAAGTGGGAAGGGCATAAGAGGATATACTCAGGGTGGGATGAGTGTAAGTGGATTTATCCAGGGTCAGACAGGACCAGATCCTATTATTTACTAGGTAGTTGAGTAGCTGTTGTTTGAAGTTATGATGTTGTGGAATTTTCATAATTATAGGAGAGAGAGTATTCCATAGTTTGGAGATTTTATTGGAATACAGGCAGTCCCCGAGATAATTGCAAGATTGGGTGACGTTTAGCATAACTTTATTGGAGGATCTGAAGGTCCTGGGGTTCAGAATGGGTTGAACAAGACTGGAGAGGGCTGCACAGTTAGAGGGTTGGTGAATTAGCTTGTGGACCATCGTTAGTTGGCTGTGAGCTAGAAGGTTGGGGAGTTCTAGCCATTTTATTTGAGAGAGTACAGTACCATGATGGGTCCTGTGTGGGGCATTTGTGGCAAATTTGGTATTTTGTGATAGCATGATTCTAGCTTATTTAGTTCAGATTTGAGAAGGCTGGTGAGAATATGGGAGCCATAGATGAGGGTAGAGAGCAGATGAGAATGGGTAGTGGCAAGCCTAGCATTGTGGGTAAAATATGGTCTGGCGATTCTCATCAATAGTGACCTCTAGGAGTTTTGTATGAGTTGTGGGTTCAATATAGGTTCTGTTTATTGAGTGTATTGAAGACAGATGTAACAAGGTCTGGATTTTTTATTTTTGAAGATTATTAATTTGGTTTTAATTGGGTTGAGTATTAGTTAATTTTCTGATAGAAAGTTTTCTATGCTTTGAAAGGCTGATTGCATTTTTAATTGATGTTCATGGGGACAGGCGGCAGAGCATATAAGAGTAGCATCATCAGCATATTGGACAGTGGTGGCTAGCTTGGAGTGTGGGGCTGAGATTGTTAGTGAACAGTATGAAGAGGAGAGGTCCAAGTACTGAACCTTGGGGCACACCAACAGAGATGGGTAGAAGGGGGTAAAGAGTATTTTGCCACATGGTGGCCTGCTGCTAACTGGAAAGATAGCTGAGAAACCAAGCTAGAGCGGCTGAGCTGGTATTGTTGCTTGAGGGTTTAGGGAGAAGTTGATGAGAAACTGTGTCAAAGGCTTTTGACATGTCCAGAAAGATGGAAGAGACTGCTTGGCCTTCGTTGAGGTGATGATGAATGGTATTGGTAAAAGAGATTAGAGCAGTGGAAGTACTATATTTGGTAAAACAAATGAACACAGTAATTGGGATTATTAGGAGAAATTAGCATTATATAACAGAAAGAAATAGAATGTATTATTGTGCTGCAAAACTAGTAAAGGACATAGTGTTACCACAAAAATGTAGTTACAAAGGAAAGTAAGGGAAGAAGTGAAATGTCACAATAAAAGCATTAAATAGATACAAACTATAATGTAATTAAGACAAGAAGTATCACTGTTACAAGAACATGGAAAATGAAACATCAAAATACTTAGAAAGGTAATAACAGCACACAGTACAAGCAGGAAAACTGAGAGGATATAAAGGTAAATATAAAGGGAAAATACACAATAAGCGATTCACTGATGACCCATAAAGGTTTTATAGAGAATTGGGGAACTGAAACTAAGTAAAAGGAATAGAAACACTAAAAAGGCACATTTCTAAGTAGTATTTATGAAGACTCTGTAGAACATAACAAATATTCGGACTGGACAAAAGAATGAAAAGAAACAGTGAGGAGTTCTAATGCAGAGAATGTGAAATTAAATGAAGTATAAGCCAGAGAAACTGAGACAGAATTAAAATAAGCTCCTAACTGAAAATCCACAGGACCAGATGTAGTACCTTCTGGCTAAAGGTATTAACATTTAGCACAAAGATTTATCCCTCATTAAAAATGACTTATTTGAACATACCAAATCTATACCAACCTGGTTAGCACAGGAAAAATGATACATCCTCAAGAATGAACCTACAACCTATCCTAAGAACTACAAACCAATAAGTTGTCTTCTGACAATATACAAATGATATAATAGAATTGATGCAGACATAATTTATAGTCATTTAGAAAAAAAATCAGTTATAGCAATAGAACAAAAGGTTAACAAAAGAAAGTCGTATGGCACAAATGATCATTTGTTCTAATTATAGCCATAATATAGAGATGTAAAAAGGGAAGACTCTAAGTTTGACATGGACAGAGTACAAAAAAGCATCGGACAACTTCCCACATTCATGGGTAAAGGAGTGCTTACAGATGTACAACATGCATCCTATATCCATCAATTACATTACAGTGACCATGAAACAGTGACAACTACTTTGCATTTGAGCCATGACAAATGACAAATTATTATACCAAAGATAAAAATGTAAACGGGGACATCCCAAGGTGACTTTTGTCTTGTCTTTAACCTATTAATCTGTTTACTTAGCATATATATATATATATATATATATATATATATATATATATATATATATATATATGGGTCTGCTTTGATTCACTGAAAACTCTTTTCACTGAATGTAAGTACTGTTGGGCAAATAAAACATATATGCCTTTTTCCCCACTGTAGAGTGATCCTGGAATTATAGGTTCATAGGTAGATACTAGGCTATCTGCCCTAGGGCATTTATAAGCCTAGCCAGAGTGTATTTGGCTTCCGCCTCCCTATTAGATTAGCCTACTGTGCCTCTGTAAAGTAGGTCACAGAAGGTACCCTTTTAAGATTAGTTTACTGTGCCTCTGTCTAGCAGGGACACAGGAGAGATCCCAGGGGTGAATTTGCGATTTCCCATCCACGCGTCCAAATTTCGCTTGAAGAGGGTCAGCGAGGGGCTATGTCTAACATGAATTGGGATTCTATTCCAGAGTGAGGGGAGCCTCTGGGAAATTAATCTGTCCCTCCAGCATGTCCTATTTATTTTTGTGCTGAGGTTTAGGTCCCTGGAGCGTGTAGCTCTAAGGGACTTGGATTTTTTGAGGTGGAGCATGTCCATTAATTCTGGGTTTGACATGGCTTTGTACGTCAGGCATAGATCGCCTCTGAGTAGGCGGTAAGCAACTGAGTAGAGCTGGTGTTTCTTTAGTCGAGCTGCATAGGACGTCTGTTTGTAGCCCATGATTCTCTTGGTGAGGTACTTTTGGGGTCTCTCCAGTTGCTGCAGGTGTCAGGTAAGGTACATCCCAAAAGGGGCATTGTATTCAATTATGGGCCTGATCAGTGACGAGTAGAGGGGCACAATGACCTCTCTTGATCTAGATGCGAACCCTTTCGTGATAAGGTGGGCTATATAGAAAGTCTTTCTAACCACTTTGGCAACATGATTATCAAAGGAGAGATTACTATCTACGTTGGTCCCCAAATCTCTAATTACTTCTTCTGTACTTAATGAATTACCACCTATGTGGTAATTTGTGGGCACCTTGTTTTTCCCAAAGGGGATGACTATGCACTTTTTAGTATATATAGTTAGGGGGGTGTGGGGGGTGAACCCCCCCCTACCTATTTTTCATTTAATATAGTGTTAGCTTTCAGTGAAATGAGCTTCATAAATATAAAAGCTAAGTAGGTGAAGGGCTGCACCCCCACACCCCAATGTTGGGGGTTGTGCCCCCCACACCCCCCAACTATATATACTAACTCCAGGATCACACTATAGTGGGGAAAAGGGCATATACCTTTTATTTGCCCAACAGTACTTGCATTCAATGAAATGAGATTCAGTGAAATGAGTTTTCAGTGAGTTGAGCTTTCAGCAATTTTTTGACAGTGAATTGAAATTTTTATATATATATATATATATATATATATATATATTTTTTTTTTTTTTTTTTTTTTTTACTTCATTAGGTCCAACTGTTGTCACTGGAGTTGATTAAATTAATTCTCATTGCGTGCCTGTTTGAGTATGTGGCTGGGATGCTTTATTAGTATGGGGTCTGTAATATCCCAGTTTAGTTTATGTCGGCCCTTGTACATACTTTGGATATTAGTATATCCTTCCTAACCTCTCTTTCTCATTTGTTGCCCTTTTAGGTAAGCTAATATGATTATATTCAAAACATTCATGTTCTTCAGTTCTCAATTGTTAGAGAATATTACTTGTTTTGTGTTACTTACAATTCTAAAAATGTTCGGTTTGTATAATGCTCAGCTCCAGTGTTTGTAGCTACATAGGTACTTTAACAAATGCCATCTCTGTTTGATTCCTGATAACCTCACTTCAGGATTATAGCCATTTTAACCAAAACGTATTACAAAAATAAGGCTTATTTAATTTAAATTAGATTAAAGGTTAAGACAAAAATGATTACAAAATTTCAAATCCAAAGTATTTTTCAAAAGAAAAATGTTTCTATTCATTGTGGTTGCATCCATGATTCACCATTTAATCCATAACACACTGGTAGACGAACACACTTCTTCTATAGTTCAGTGAACCTTCCATATCACTGAGCCAGCTTTCCACATGGCAGATGTGCTTTCTGTTAATCCTAGAGGCTTAAAATAACAGACTTCCAGGTACCTCTGCCAGGTTACTGCTGCAGCTGTTTTAATAGCTGGGTAGTTTATAACACGGTTGTACTATCAGCACTTCTGCTACAATATACTGAGATGGAATTTTAGTTGGTCATTATCTTAGCAAAGATTACGAAATGTAAACACTCATTTTAATTTAATTTGCTAAAGATTCAGATCCAAGCTTTCTGTGTGTTGACTCTGATGATGTGGTTTGATAAAAAAATCCATTCTCAATCATAAGGTTTAGAAAGTGATTTTACTGGACTCAGATAGGTTTGCAGGATGCCCCTTGTTTTCAGGTCATTACCTTCAGCTCCGATCCATGGTGCTGCTACAAGCTAGTAAAAAAGCACATTGAAACAAATATATTAATATTTTTCTTTTTCTTCTTCTCAAAGAACATTTTTTGTAGTTTAATATAGCACATGTTTATTTAAAAATTCAGCTTCTCTACCATGGAAACAGATGTGCTTACAAACCAGTGAGGCATTACTTAATGCGTGCTAAATAAAGAGCCATTTTAACACTGAATTTTGAAATGTGAGCACCTTTCAAAGAGTGTACCTTTTACTGTTAATACCATCCACATCTGGAAGAACCACTGACTGCTTTTTTAAACAGATGGCCTAGATTTAAAAATCAGGAAAACATGGATAAACTGTTCTGATCAGTAAAATGTGACTGATAATTTATATTTGAGTAACATTAATGAAGCATGGCAGACTAATTAACGAATGTTCGTATCGATCACAAATGTGAAATAAGAATCCTGATTAGTCCCATCTCAAAGTACGAACGCATTTAAAGAAAAAACTGAGCAATAGTATATGACATTTAAAGAAATCAGAGTAACAGTGGGACGTCTTATTCAGAAGCTGCGCAGAAGCTATGAGTTTGGGCTTTGGGCCTGCTGACAGCTAATGACGACCCTTTATCTTAGGCATGGACTAAGACATTTTAGGACATAGAAAATGCAGAACAATTATTATGCAAAGGTGCAGAAATACTTACAAAAGGGATTGTTTAGCAAAAACATGTTACATTTGCTTCTTGGTACATCCTGAAAACAAAAAAAAACATGTCAGATAATGGGGTCTATATTACCTTATCGAACAACGAAAAGAACAAACGCTCATTCATCGAACTGAAAAGGTTAAAACCACTAAACAGCGAAGACATGGACCATCAATTTTTTTCCCAGGGGAAAAAAAAATCGGAGGGCCATCTTCGGGACTTTGCCATTTCCTCCACTATGGTGCGGTATATTTAAGTAGGGGGGTGTGCAGGGGTGAAGCCTCCCCCCACTTCATTTTGTTTTTGAATTTTGTTTTTTATTTTCCGGAGCAGCGATTTTTTTTTTCCTGGGAAAAAGTTGCTGTTCCATGCCTTCAGTCTTTAGTGGTTTTGACCTTTTCAGTTCGATGAAAGAACTTCACTCTTTTCTTTATGCGATAAGGTAATATAAATGCAAATAATGTGCTCAAGGTTATGAATCTTTTACTTGCACCTACTAGAGGTCATGGCAAGGACTTTGTGTTTATGGATACAGCTTAATAATTACATAAAATTGCCTTCAGTTGGACAGAAATATATATTGTGTGTTTTGTAAATAACATCAATACTGTATTGTTCCATGGACATACAGATCAGGGAGAACAGTAGCTGCCCATCTTAGGATATAATAATGTTGCTATTTATAGGTAGAACCTCGGCACAGCAGATAACACTGTCACCTCACAGCAAGAGGGTCTCTAATTTGATTCTCAGCTGAGTTGCCTCCTGTGTGGAGTCTGCATGTCCTCCCTGTGTTTAAGTGGGTTTGCTACAGGGTGTTCCATTTTCTTCCCACATTCTAAAGACATGCAGGAGGTGGACTGGACACTTTAAATTGGCCATAGGTGTGAGTGTGTGGTATGGCAGAGCAGCCACGGTATGGCTAGCCACCCGGCATTGTGAATCTTGGCTTTAGATGATTGTCATTGTTGAAGTGACACCCTGACCCCATGTGCAAAAATGGGAAAAGGAGTTGTGGATGTATTTATAGGCTCATAGGTGTTTACTAGGCTAATGGCCACAAGGGCCTTTTTAAGCCTAGCCATGCATCCCAAATCTTTGACAAGTTCTGATACCCTTGATAAGTGGAAGCAGGGGTTGGGAGATGAACCACTTACAGGTTACCTGTGTCCATTACAGACACAGGTGCCAAAACAGGGAATGAATTTCCATTTTCCCATCCAATTATCCAAGTTGCACTTGAATTGGGTTAGGGAGGAACTCTGCTTCCCATGGATGGAGAGCCTGTTCCATAGACGAGGTAGTTTCTGGGATACATACCTATCTCTCCAGCAGGACCTATTTATATCACAGGCAAGGTTTAAGTCGTTAGAACGGGTAATTCTGGTACTGTTTATTTTGTGGATATGCAGGAGGTCCATTAGAGTGGGGTCTGACAATGCCCTGTATGCCAGGCATAGATCTCCCCTCAAAAGCCTGCAGGAGACAGACTACATGGATAGGGACTTGAGGCAGTCTGCATAGGACATTTTACTTATACCCTGTATTCTTTTAGTGAGGAACCTCAGTAGACATTCCAATTGTTGGATATGCCTGCTTAGGTACATATCAAAGGGAGCATTGTACTCAATGATAGGTCTGATGAATGCCGAATACAATGGAACAATGACTTCCTTGGAGTTATATGCCATACTTTTACTAAGTTGTACAACATTTAGCAGGCAGACTTATGATCATAACATAACTCTTCATTTTGTGAGAAAGAAGATACCAGATATAATAAAACATGTATTTTTGAATTCACACTTAGGAATACCAATCTTGCCAAGGCAGCTTTGTCATTTTTATAACAAATGAGCAGAGTTTAAGTAACAGAGTACTTCTTTTGCAAGATACCTTAATTAAAAATAATGTGCATGCTACCATTATTAAAGAAACCTAGCACAGAGAGGCATAGTGGATTCTGTTTTGGGCACATTATAACTCTTTTCACTTTTGCAGAAATGCCACCACTGGGAGAGGTGGGGAAGTTGTGCTATTAGTAAAAACATCTTACAGTCTCAGAGATTCATCTCTTTGGCACAACAGTAATCTAACAGCCTGATTAGATGCAATCATAAATAGCGGGATTAGTAAAAGGAATACGCAGAATTCTGAAATCAAATGATCTGGTAGATTGACTCTGTGGATATGAAAAGAGGCATAATCACTGGAGACCTTACTCTGCCAAGTTTAAAGTGGGTGGGAATTGATCAAGTATAGAATGAATATAGTCCTGGTAATTTTCTGCTGGAAAACAACTGGAGTCAGATTCTAATGAATACACAAGATTAAAAAAATATACTGAACATCATATGTGTATTTCAACAAATATAACCATAAATGGTGGCTGGTAGTAATCAATAAAAACAACACGATTGTTACACTAACAGTACATGTCCTAGCAAAATATTATTTGTTAAAATGCAAATACACTCCAGGATAGTAACTCATTACCCATAGGCTACAACTCAACTGATAAACTAACAGTACCTTTCCTAGAAAAATATTATTTTTTAAAAATCAATATTCTTTAGGGCAGTAACTTCATATCAATAGGCTACAACTCAATTGGTAAACTAGCAGTACATATCCTAGTAAAATACTCTTTGTTAAAAAGCAAATACTCTCCAGGACAGTAATTCATTATCAATGGGCTACAACTCAATTGATAAATTGATAAGCTAACAGTACCTTTCCTAGAAAAATATTGTTAAGTACTTTCTAGGCCTGTAACTCATCATTAGTAGGCTAAGTTATACTTAAAGGGATGCCAAAGGGAAAAATATTTGAAGAAGTTGAGATAAATAGGATGCAGACATTATTAAAGTCATGGCACACAGGTTCAGAAGGAAAGGGAATGTACTTATGTGTAATGAGACATACAGATCGACAAGAAATATGTGTTAAGAAACTAGACATATAATAAAAATCATAAACAGATTATTGAAGAAAAAAGAGCTGAAAGGACAAGATTTTAAATTCAAGAATCAAATATTTAGGTAGAAACTATAGTGCCAAAACTGATCAAAAACAGTTTCAGGAAAAGCCAATTGAAATATTAAACTGAATAGCCAGTACCGTGCCATAAAGGGATAATGGCCTGATTATGGAACTGACAAGGAAAGACGGCTGACCAGACTTAGGGAAGAGGGCTTTCACCTGGTCACTCTTCCTGCCTGATTCCTGATGAAGGTCATGGACATATAGGGAGCCTGTTAGAGGGGAAAGGTGGAGGACATTGGATGCGTCATCACATAGGAAGGATAATGCACTAACACTCTATTAATAGTAGGTTGTTTACAAATTAGTGTCTAACTTTATTGGCAAGGGATCTGATAAGTAGACAGTGATAACCTGAAAAATTCCAAGAGGAAAGCTTTAGCAATACTTTAAAAATGTCCTTTTCCCAAGAATAAAAAATTTGTTGTGACTACTCTGTGATATGTGTTGAAAATGCTTTTTGCCCAAACCTGGGTGTTGCTTGTAATTTTTTTTTCTGTAGCAATATATTGAGCAAAATTAATTTTAAGAAGTGGCAAAAAAACAGAACAATAATAAATGTGAATATGAACTTTCTTTCTGTTTCACTTGTA
Organism: Protopterus annectens; assembly: GCF_019279795.1. Lineage (NCBI taxonomy): Eukaryota > Metazoa > Chordata > Ceratodontiformes > Protopteridae > Protopterus > Protopterus annectens. The sequence goes on from NC_056742.1 coordinate 506,643,848, forward strand.
TTATAAAATAATGAAAACAAAACTCTCCAGACAGCTGCACAGACAACTCAGTCAAACAGATAATTGTAAAGCATAAAAGACTTTATACAAAACTTTTACGGACTTCCCTACTGAAGTGGGAAATGTAAAATTCCCATGAAAAATAAGTGTTTCACTACAGTGGCTCAAAAATGCACAATGACTTAGAGGAAGCAACAAAGATATCACCACAGTAAGCTACATTCTCTACATAAAATGAAACGCTTTGTAGCAATCAGTGTTTCAAAGCAAATCTCATGTGAAAGATAGCTTACGTTCTGAAATATTCGGTTTATAATCTACCAAGGAGCTGGTTGTATTGTTATTTTATATACTTACCTTTGGGGTAATAGGAGCATCCATTTTATAATTCTGTGTCTAATGTTTCATAATAAGGCATGCAATATGTAGTAATTAGTGAAAATACCGAACCCATATTTAATGAAATTGTCAGTTTGTCTTGACTGTATTAAAACATTTGGGTATTACTGGGAATACATAAAACATTTTGAATCATGCTGGTTTTGAGGAGTAGTTTACATAAGTCTCATGAGATGCATACATACAAACTTGTGCAGATAGAGATATAGATACCAAGAGAGAGTTATACATAGAAACTGTATATAAAGGTAACCATGAGTCGTTTAGGTAATCACCACTTTATTAAAAACATAATTAAAACGTAGAAGTAAACAAATATATAAATGTAAGCACTCGTCTAATTAAAAATGGTTTTCTCATACAAACATTCAAAAATTGTCACTCATATAATAAATAAAATAAATTCTAGACTGTAAAGGATGGTACTGAAATACCATCTCTACACCAATAAAATGATAATGGAAAGTAAAAATCCACCAATGAGAAATAAACAGGAGGGAACCAATCAGAAAAGAAGAAAGCATGTCAACCAATAAAAACAGCTCTCTGTAAAAGATAGGAAAGCATGTGTGAAAGACAGGAACTGTAGGTAAATGTCTCAATTTAAATTTGAATTAAAGGGTTAAGGGAATACACTGAGATAACAAAAGAAACAAAAACAAGAAAGAAAAATATCCTAAAATATGGCTATTTTGGTGGAGAGGATGTGTGACACAGCAGCAGAGGACCACAACAAAGTTAATGAATGGATTGCAGGGGGTGCACACCACCGGTTACAGGACAGTTATAGTACAGGGGGCACACACCATCAGTTACATGAGATTTATAGTACAGGGAGTACACACTATCAATTACAGGACATTTATCATACAGGCGGTACACACCATTGGTTACAGGACAGTTATAGTACAGGGGTACACACTGTCTGTTACAGGACAGTTATGGTGATTTTAAACTAATTTTACAGTAGAAAAGTCTACAAATTATGACTTTATCAAACTTATGGTATCTAACCTGGGGAAATCAAGACAAAGGTACAACAAAAGACATTTTGAGCATAAACAGTAGCAAATTCAAAGTCTAAAAATCTAAAAAAACAGTGCCAAATATATCCTCAGAACCTAGAGTGAATGTAGTCACAGACACATCCACACAGATACATATACATACACACACCCACACACAGACACACACACGCACAAACACACACACACACACACACACACACACACACACACACACACATGTATACATAGATGGACAGCTAGATAGCAAGACATATACACACATATAGACAGAGAGAGAGAGAGAGACACACACACACACACACACACACACACACACACACACACACACACACACACACATAGATTCAGAAACAAATATTGATATGGATGTAGCTGTAAATGTTGTAGACATAGAGAAACAGATAGATAGATAGATAGATAGATAGATAGATAGATAGATAGATAGGCAGATAGACAGACAGGTAGACAGACAGATAAGTAGCTAGATAGGTAAACAGACAGACAGATAGGTAGGCATGTAGACAGACAGACTGATAGGTAGACAGACAGATAGGTAGATAGATAGATAGATAGATAGATAGATAGATAGATAGATAGATAGATAGATAGATAGATAGATAGATAGATAGACAGATAGGTAGATAGTTACACAGACAGAGAGATAGGTAGACAGACAGACAGGCAGGTAGTTAAACTGATTTGTGTGGTAACCACCCTTTGATTATGCTTAGCATTGCCAGCATGAGCAGCATTTCATGTATATCTGTGAGCTGCATCAGCCTTGATGACCAAAGAAGGCAGGGATCCTTCTCTGCTGTTTCGATGGTCTATACATGGCCATACTTTCTGGTGGAGGAGGTCTTTCCACATTCTCACTGAACTTATAGTTTAATTTACCCACAGTAGAAATAAAAGGAAGAAACATCTAAGTAATGCACCAACTCACCACAAGTGTAAAGTAATCCTTTCCACAGCCATTTCCCAAGATAGTTTCTCTGGAAAATGAATCATTTGTCCATCTCCTCCATCTCTCCTAGATTTAACCCATAGGATTTTTCACCTGTGAATGATCAAGTTAGTGGACAGCACAGTCATATAGAAAAACTTGCTGACAAACATTTTGTTTGTCATTTGCATTCTCATCTGTGTAAATTTCTGTAGTACCTCTGATACAACTGCTTGTTTTTCTTTGCAAAGGTTTCTTTTCTGGACATCTTTGGATGCACTATTTCTGAAACTAGACAAATAACAAAAATATACCAAAGTCTAATGGCCAAACTCTAAAGTTGCTGTTGATACCTTCAAAGTATCACTGTTACAGACACACAAAAGCAAAGTCTATTTAATGATCTAAAAAGACTACATTTTGGCTTTAGCTTGTACTATAATGTGGTGGACCTTATTCAGTTTCTAGCATCAGAATGGAACTTATTCAGCCCCAATTTTGATGTAAGTATCTCACTATCATGTGGGGACCTGAGATATGTATGTTTTCCCAGATTTACTTAAATCCATAGGTTCATAGGAGGTTACTAGGCTAATGGCCCTCGGTCCCTTACAGGCCTAGCCAAGTTCAACCCTTGTATCCTTGATGGTGTAGAGATATGGTCTATGTCATAAGCAGATCTAAATCAGCACCAACTGCCCCTATCCAAGAGGGACAAATGTGAAACCCCTGGTGTGAATTTGTGGTTTCCAATCCAATTGTCCAAGTTACACTTAAAAAGGGTTCATAGGTTCATAGATTCATAGGTTCATAGATTATTACTAGGCTAATTGCCCTTGTGGATCATTTTAAGCCTAGCCAACTACCCCATGTGAGAATCACACCTTGCACCTTATGTTTGCAAGGTAAACATCTTAACCATTATGCCAACCTCCCAAGCTCTGTTTAACCTGCATTGGAAGTTTATTTCAGAGGAGAGGCAACCTCTGGGAGACATATCTGTCTCTCCATCAAATCCAGTTGATGTCACATACTAGGTTAAGGTTCCTAGATCAAGTGAATCATGTACCATTTAACTTACGGATGTGCCGCATTTCCACTAAGGCAGGATCAGACATTGCTCTGTATGCAAGGCACAGGTTGCCTCTGAGTAGTCAATACAATACAGAGTATAGTGACAGTGATTTTAGTCTGTCTGCGTATGACTTGTGTTGAAGACCCTGAATTTTCTTTGTGAGGAACCTTTGAGGTCTCTCCAGTTGCTGCAGGTGCCTGTTTAGGTACACACCAAAGGGAGCACTGTTCTATATTATTGGCCTGGTGAGGGAAGATTAAAGGAGGGTTATAACCTTACTTTTGTTCTGGAAGCTATGTCCACACTTATGAGCTGAGCAACACAGAAGGCCTTCCTTACCATGGTGATAAAAGTAAGGTTGCTGTCAAACTGTGTGCCCAAATCTGTCACCACTGACTGAGATCTTAGGGTGTTATTATTAATATGGTAATCTGCAGGGGCATTGCCTCTGGCAAAGAGGATGATGATGCATTTTTTGCAGTGAGTTTAAGACCAATGACTTTGGCAACAATCACTGGTTTGCATAAGGCCTTCTTGCAGAATGTTGACATCATCTGGTGACTCAGTGACTTCATCTGCAAGCTTTCTCAGCCACAGACCTTTTGTTTTTACCTGTACTTCTGAGAAGTATATTAAAAACAACAGGGGTCCCAGCACCGATCCCTGTGAAACACCATTGGTTATGGGTCTGCTGGTGGAGAGGGAGTCCCCTATTTTGACTGTTTGTGTTCTGTCAGTGAGCCAGTTTGCAACCCAGCTGACAATATATGGGTTGACCCCCAGCTGGGTAAGTTTCTCAATGATGCCTGAGTGGGGGATTGTGTCAAAGGCCTTGGCCAAGCCTAGGTAGGCCATATGCACAGATGTGCCTTCATCCAGCACTTTGGTGACAGTCTTGAAGAAATCTACCTAGTTCAACAGGTAGGATCTTCCTTTAACAACACCAAACTGAGTTGAATTAAGTATTTGAAGGTCTCCCATATCCTTCTTGATAAGGTCTGTCTTTTTTTAATTTCTCCAAATCTTTTGGGTTTCTAATACCACAATGGGAATGGACCCCATTCCTAAGGCAAATTATGATTAAAGTTCATGAAATTGGTATTGTTTCATCTTTGATGTCAGACAGAAATGCTCTTCGCAGCACCTGCAATGTGCTCAGTAATGACTCCTTCTGCAATTTGTATAGGGTTACAAGTATTGGTAGCATATCTAAATATGATTTTAGATTCTTCTTATAATACCTGTTGCTCCTACCAATATTGGAACTTTCTGGGTATCTTTCTTCCACATTGATCTCATTTCTGCCTGCAAATGTTGATATTTTATGACTTTGTGCCTCTCTGTACACAAGATGTTGTAGTCAGTGGGTGCGGTGATTTCAATGATCGATGCTACTCTTGTCTTCTTTTCATGGACCACCATATCTAGTTTTCTCTCACCTGCCTTTTGAACTGTTAGTAATGGGTGATCCCACATGATGTAGACTTCATCATTTTCTATAATACTTTGTGGCTCATGTTTCCAGTGTTTTTCAGCTACTTCAATATTATAATGTTTGCACAATCCCCAGTGCAACAGACTTGCCACATTATTATTATGCCTTTCAGTATACAGTCCTTCTGCCAGTAGTATGTCACAGTCAGCAACAAGGTGTGCAACTGTTTCCAATTCTGTTTTACAAAACCCACATTTGTCTGTTTCTCCCACATGTTCAATGGACTTTGCAAACCAATGTCTACGTAGCCCACTATCTTAAGTTGCCAATATTAACCTTTCATCTTTTGGTTTGAATTTGCCTTTCCTTAACCATTCCTGTGTTCGATCCTGATCAACATGAGGTTCTTCCAGGAGTTTTCTATACTTGCAACTATATTTATGCATTTTCCATATCTCTTGCCTTCTCATCTGATCCTTCACCTTATATTCTTTGTTTTGTTTTTGGCACATTCAGTTACTCCATGATTATCTACTTCTGGTTTGATTTCCATTCCTGCTTGACACTGATATGCGTCTGCTAGACTAAGAAGGAAAGTCATCTTAGACTTATTCTCCTCATGTTTCAAAACTTTCACTATGTTTGGGTCTTGTGAGGTCAGCAGATATGTATGCAGTCCCACGATTGCAGATCTATACATGTAATCAATTTCAAGGAAGCCCATACCTCCTTCGGAACAGGGAATATATAGTCTTGGTATGCACTTATTTTTATAAATCATTTGATGAGCATGAAACATCCTTCTTGTGTCCCTGTGTAATCTATCCAATACCTTTGGGGCCAGTCATTCATGCCAAAACTGTAAGTTAGTACAGGAAGGGCAAATTGGTTAATAGCTTCAGTTTTGTTTCTAGATGTCAACAATGTTTTCAGGATTAATTTAATTCTTCTAAAATATTCCTTACTGAGTTTTGTTTGCATTTGTTCAAGTTTAACTGTTGATCCTTCATCAAGTCCTAGATATTTATACCATCCCTCTTGCTCACATTCTTTTATATCATATTCTTGTTTCAAACTGATGTTTTCTTGGTGCTGCAGTTTTCCTGCTTTAAAGGTTGCTTTTGCACATTTAAAAGACCAAATATTGTTAAGTCATCTGAAAAAGTTTTGACTTCTTGCAGTCATGGTTTCAGTTCTTCATCTGATGAGCTATACAGTTTTAAATCATCGACAAAGAGAAAATGAGAGGTCTTTACACTTGGTTGCATTCTGGGAACCAAATTATAGCCATGACCTAATCTGTTAAGCAGACAGCTTAATGGGTTAAAGGCAAGGCAAAAGAGCAATGGTGACAGAGAGTCACCCTGGAATATCCCCTCTTTGGATTTTTATCCCTGGAATAATAATTTGTCCTTTATCATGGCTTAACTGCAAATTAGTTTGGCACTGTTTCATAGTTTCTGTGATGCAATTTATTAGTGTAGGGTGTATCGTATGCATTTTTAAGCAGTCTTATCCATGAATATAGGGAGATTGCCAATTTTTTTTTGTAGTCTATCCATGCCGTACTTAGATTCTTCCCCTTTTTACAGATCTCCACTATAACTGTATTTAACAACAAATAATCCTTTGTTCTATTGCCTTTTTGTTCTATTGCCATAACTGAGTTTTCTTCTGAACGACTATAAATTCTGTCAGCATCAATTACAGTGTATAGTTTACCCAAAGAATGGACTTGCAAAGAGTGTGCAAAAGAAGGTCAGGAACCAGCCACTTGAGTAAAAACAAGCACTTTATTCACGATAACGCCAAAAACAGGAAATACGTTTTCGACCCAAAATTCAAGTCTAGTAAGCTGATCAGGATCTTGTACTGTGCTGGGCAGGACTGCGTGGCAGCTTGGGATGAATGGATTCTCATTGGCACAAAACCTGGACACCTGCTTCTTTACCGAATCAAAAAGGAAATAGAAAGTAACCAGTTTGAGGTGACTTTAGAAAAGTCTCTTAAAAGTTTTTCACGAAAAATCCAGCAGATTTATGTGGCAGCACAGTACAAGATCCTGATCAGCTTACTAGACTTGGATTTTGGGTCGAAAACGTATTTCCTGTTTTTGGCGTTATCGTGAATAAAGTGCTTGTTTTTACTCAAGTGGCTGGTTCCTGACCTTCTTTTGGACACTCTTTGCAAGTCCATTCTTTGGGTTTTGGTTCTTGAAGACTTGCATACATCCTTCATTTTGGTTACAGTGTATAGTTTAGACATTGTTGGAAAGCAAGTTATTGGGATATAATTTTTAGGGTAGCTTGCAGGTTCACTCAAATAGAATCATTGTTTTTCCTGTTGTTAGCCAGGTTGATGTCTGTTTGGGGTGCGCATATAGATACTTCTTACTCATAGCTAAATCTTCATGCAAAGATGTTAATACTTTTAACCAGAAGTTAGGTACTGCATCTGGGCCTGGTGTTGTCCAACTGGAGAATTTTCTAAGCTTTATATCACTCTCTCTAGCTGTTACTTCATCCCATTTCATAGCCTGTACCTTTGACATTCTTATTCTTTCTTTTACTTCTTCTATCCATTTACCATCTTTGTTATGTTCCACAGGATCTTCATGAATACTTTTTTACAAAATGTATCTATGTCTTTTTTTTTTGGTGGTTTTTCAGTTCATTTTAACTTGTTTCCCAATTCTCTATAAAACTTTTTGGGTCATCAGTAAATTACTTATTTTGTATTTTCACTTATATTTATCTGTGTATATTCTAAGTTTTTCTGGCTGTGATGATATTTTTAGTTTATTATTTGCGATAGTGCATGATAAGCCCTGATCCGTTGTAATACTGCACATTGCTTTTATCACATCTATCTTTCTGAATATTTTTGTAGATCTGTTCCCTCTTCTATACGCTTCTTACAGTGACACTTCTTGTCTTAATTTCTTTATAGTTTTCTCTATTCAATACTTCCATGATGGTATTCGATTTCTCCCCTTCCTTTGTCATTAATTTAGCTGCACAGTAATATATCATGTTTACTTCTGTTATACCGCATGGATCTCTATGGACCATCCTAATTACTATGTTCATTTGTTTTATCAAACTACTAACTTTTTGGATTTTATTGACCTTCTGCAATCTATTTCTTTCATTGCTCTTAATATGTCTATCTATGTCTATTAAATCTAGCAACTCTTCCCTTAGCTCATTTTCTTCTAAACTGAGGGCACATTTTTTGTTTTTCATTTCCTGTGGACATTCTATAGAAAGTGCTATAGCATTTTCATGTGACATCTTCTCCTCAGTTTCATCCTGTGCCATCCGTTGCTCTGTCATATGGGAACTCCTCTACATTGACTGTGTCAGAGTAGCCACAATTTCCTGTTCCTTCCTTTCCTGTCCAGCTTCAAGTGGACATTTATATTGGTTTCCTGTGGAAGGCTCCAAAATATCTTCATATGGCAACTGACCAGTTGCTTCCCATGCCACTGGTTTCTCCTTAATTTGGATGTGTATTCCTCTATCTTGCTGTGGTGTTTTCAGAATTAGATTTCCTACACTGAATCCTTCACTTTGGTGGTACTTCATGACCTCAGTTTCCATCTCCTTTTCTACTTTTCCTCTTTGTCTTCTTATTTTTTTGTATTATAAAGTTTTGTATGTCTGGATTCCTTTGCCTGTGTTTCTCTTCAGATATCTTTGGTGCTGCTTTTTTTGTATGGATTAGTTTTGCTTTCTCCCTTGCATAAATATTACACCATATTAAATCTCTTTTTCTTTCCCATGTCCATATTTCTTCTTCAGATGTCTCCTGCTCTTCCTGTTTCTCCTTACTTTGGGGACTCGTTCCATCATGCTGTGATGTAACCTGTGTTAGACCTTCTACACCAATTCCTTCACTTCGCAGGCACTCCATAACTTCAGCTTCTATGTTTTTAACTTCTACTTTATTAATCTTCTTTTCTACAGTCCATGTTTGTGATATTATTTTTTTATTGTAAAATTTTCCATATCTGGATGCCTTTGCCTGAATTTCTCCTTGAATATTTTTGGGGCTGCCTTTTTTGTATTGATTAATTTGGCTTTCGACTTTGCATATATATTGCACCATATCAAATATCTCTTTCTTTCTCATGTCCATATTTCTTTTTTATACTTTTCAAAAATCTCTAGGTTATGTTGTTTATATTTTCACACTTCGTTAGTTGCTTTCTTTTCCAAACAGATCAAACTTTATTGGTCTATATAATGTTTTTTTCACAAATGTGTTGTATCAATGAACACAAATTTTTATTTGAAGCTTCTGACAGTTTTTTCTCTGGAAGTATTTTTCTTTCCTCTGATTTCTTTCTTAATCTTTTTTATATCTTGTGACTGGAAATTCTGGGCTTCTTGCATAATAGTAACGATACATTTCTTTCTTATCCTCAATAGTCCACTCTATCATCTTTATGGCTCTTTTTTGGCATATCGTTTTTTGTGATTTTTGTGGACTGCTACTTCGTTCTACAACGGGGGGGCATCTTTCCCCTGGGCCTGGCCTGGCCCCATTGTAAGAATATTTCTGTATTTTGAGGATTCTACACTGTCATTTTTTCAGTCCGGGCACCAGTGCCTCTACCAGGACTGGACACTTTTTATCCTGGGTCTTGTGTACCTAGCTATCTTTTTTTTATTTTTGACTTACTTCTGTCTATGATATATGCTATATAAAACATAGTCTATATATCAATGCTGTCTTGGTGAGAGTTTGTGAAAAACAGGGTCCACCTCAAAAGGTACTCACCAAGACTAGAGGATAAATTCAGTTTCAGCAATTCTACTATTCTTTACTTGCTGACTTATCATCTCTCCATTTGCACCCCATTATGATTTTCTCAATGGTCTTGCAGATAAGGAGGCTGGTTAGGCTAATGGGTCTATAGTTCCCAGGGTTGGTGGATGCACACCCCCCTCCCCCCATGCAAGGGGATGATGGTAGCTGTTTTGCATTCAGCATGGACAAAACCAGTGCTTATGCTGTGGGTGAAAAGAGAACTCAATGGTGTTGCTAACTCCTGTTTGAAACCATTGATAATGCAGCCTGGTATGTTATCAGGTCCATTAGAGGCTGTGTTTTTGGCCTTGGAGAGACCACTTAAGACCTGCTGTTTAGAGATACTGGGTGGAGAATAGGTGGTAGGAATGTTTGGGTTATATGCTGAGGTGGACAGAGGGGAGAAGTTTTCACTGAACCTGTCCACTAGTAGGTTGGCTGTTTCTACTGGTTCAGTGTATGTGGTACCATTCACTACCAAGTCAGTGCAAATATGGGCTTTTCCTTTAAGGTTTCAGATGTAGCTAAAGAATGTCTTATGGTTATCCTTAGCTAGGGATGGTAGTATAGATTCATAGTTAGCTGTAGAAGACTTTACAAAATGTCTTATTTGCTTGTTCAGGCTGAGAAGGGTGTGTTCCAATTCTGAGATCTTCCTTCTAACTCTTAGACAACAATTTCTTCCTCTTATTATATAACCTGTTTATGGCGGATGTCCACTAGGCAGGCTTGTTTTTTCTTGAGAGTCCTGCTTTGGTCCTGTCAGGAATGGCTGAATCAATACAAATGTATAGATGTTTATACACTGCATTGATGTATATCCCAGTATAGGTGTCCTTGTTGTCAGTGAGGACATGAGCTTTGAAGCATTTAATGTCTTCCTTTTAGAGGCTGCAGTTGGCTCTGGAGAATTTTTTAGCCTAATTTCTACTGAGGGGAGTCTGATGATATTGTTACTTTGAAAGACACTGATTTATGATTGGACTTCTCCAGGAAAGGCCACACATTTGTGGTGGTGCACCATTCTACCATGTTGGTGAGTTCCAAGTCTAGAATGTTTGAGCCTCTTGTGGGGGTGCCAACTATCTGTTCCAAGGCATTTGAATTAATGAAGTCCAAGAACCTTTGTGTGAGTGTATTTGTACATGTATAATTTACCTACTCTATGGATGGGTAGTGAAAGTCATGCATAACCAGGGTGTTTGGCTGTATTTTAAGTGAGTGAAGCAGATTCAAGTAGGCAGCATGGATATCATGGTTCTTGGAGGGGGATCTGTAGCTGATGATAACTTGGAGAGGGGTCTTTCCTATAGTTATCTGCTCATGGAGTAACTCTACGGAATCCTTCTGTTTAACCAATCAGGAGGGGTACTTATCTTTGATGAATATTGATACTCCTCCTCCACAATGAGGAAATCCTTCTGTTTAACCAATCAGGAGGGGTATTTATCTTTGATGAATATTGATACTCCTCCTCCACAATGAGGGAATCCTTCTGTTTAACCAATCAGGAGGGGTATTTATCTTTGATGAATATTGATACTCCTCCTCCACAATGAGGGAATCCTTCTGTTTAACCAATCAGGAGGGGTATTTATCTTTGATGAATATTGATACTCCTCCTCCTTTAGTTTTCATGTCTTCATTTTGTGGTCTGAACACGTGGAAGGCATTATATCCTGGCAGCACAGATGTCCACATCTTCCAAGGTGAGGAGTGCTTCTAGTGAGTACAGTTTCAGATTTAGACTCCTAGCATTTAGCAACATAACTTTAAGGTTATTTTTTGACAATATTTTTATGTTGGGAATTTTTTTTGTGACATTGCCTAATTGCTAAAAAAGGCACTATGGGGAAGGCAAGAGCCTTAGCCAGTAGCTGACAGCCTACAGGTGACAGGTAGAGACCATCTCTGGCAAAGCATTGTGGTCTATCACCCATATCATCCTAGGCTGACAGGTATTGGATCCCCTTTGAAAGACACCAGAAACTAAGCCAATTGTTGAAGTCAATCATTTTTTGTCTGTATTGAAGCATCATCCAAGGTGAAGGTAGAATGCTGTTTAAGGCTAGAAACATACCTGCTTGGGACATATAACGAGAGAGCTCAGTCATGTCTCTCTTCATATAATCCAGTGAGGTACATCTCAAGTCATTCATACCAATGTAGACAGTGACAGAGTCATAACAGTGCCTGTTGTTGAGAGACTTGAGTGCACGTGTGATGTGGCGGATCTTGGCACCTGACAAACAGCTGACTGCTGTTTTCATTATCCGACCTGGTGAACGGGACAGCTGTATGTCTCGCAGTGGAGTCATCGATGACTAAAACCTTTGATTTTGTGTTTTGTCTTAGGTGCATGTTTGGTGTGACACTGGTGCGTGTGTTTGTATGTGTACTGTGATTTGCTGGGAATGCATTAAGTGACATGTATTTATGTCTGAGAGGTCTCTGATATTTAGGCAAGCTTCTAATGAGGACTTCTGCATATGTAGGTTTAGGTGTTGTATGCATGGATGGTAAAGGAAGTGAAGTGTGTGAGTTGACAACCTGCTTAGTATCTGATATAGTGATTTGTGAGCGAGAGTCTAGATTCTAGATTCTTAACTCATTCACTCCAATGGAGCTCAGAAAGTTTGCACTGTAACTTCCAATGGGCAGAGCCTAAGCCTTTTGACAGAATCAAATTAGGCCTCACATTTCAAACAAATGCTTACATTTCAAGAACCATAGGTGTTATGAAAGAAGTATAAATATTAAGCCCTTCAGCACAGACTATTTTTATAGTGGTCGTATTCTTTAGTTTCTAGGTCTTAAAATGAATTTTATAAGTCACAGTAAATACAGTATTACATTTGTAATATTTTGTAAACAACTTACAATATCTCAGCAACCACTCAAGTTACACACATACTACCAGCAGCATTTTATTCATCTAGCTGAGAGCTTTCATACGAGGCCAAGGAGTTCTGTCTGTGTTAATTGGTTGTACAGATATTTAGAAAATGTGCAAAGTATATCTATATAAATTAGTATCATGAAAACAATAGTTAATATATTTATCTGGACTAGACAGAAGTCAAATGTTAACTTAGTTGAGTTTGCTATTGTGTAAGCTTTAATGTGAAAACATTTAGAACCTTATACATAGCATGATTTTGGATTTATTGATGCAAATATGAACAAGCAATATTTGATGCCTAGAGACATCAGAAGGAGTTAACTGCAGATGCACCTGGAAGCGTCATTTGGATGTAATGAACTATAGATACACCTCTCACATATTTAATTTGTGTGAATTAGGAGATCAGGTTGGCTGGAGAAATGGTGGGAGATTGTCCATTCATGATGTTAGGTGAAGTACTGTGGTTAGTGATAGGGAGGGGACTAGAAGTACCAGGTATGGCTAAGGGACAAGAAAAAGTTCTACACTACGAGAGGCTTAATAGGTAAAACTTGTGGAGGAACCTTGGAAACTCAGCTGAGTGCCTAACCGGGCAGTGAAGCACAACAGCAAGAATCCTCTGATGGAGCACAAGCAGTCGACTAAGGGAAAATTCTCAATCGTTTGCATTTATAACTGCCAATGGTATCCTCCACTGCAAGGTAGTGCATGGTTATGTGGGTGGTGCCACACAAACCCACACTGAAGCAGGCAAAAAGTAGCAACAAAATTAAACTGATTTCAAACACTCTAACCAATAGTAGCACACTACACTACACTGGGCCCTGGGCCAACTAGCACCACTTAGATAGGTCCTTAGCTACAAACAATCTACAATCACTAAGGTGCAGGGAGAGGCCCTGTTTTGTGAAGGAAACCTGGATTGGTGCTCAGAAACTGTAAAGAAAGACTGGGCCCAGCAAATCTTAACCAAGCTAAGCTTAAAGTGCAGGAAATAGCAAAAATATAGTAAAATACAGTTCAAAAATAACAGCACACAGTAAAATACAATGCAAGAAGTGCAGATCAAGTGTAAATGATACTTATTTTTCAGTAGTAGGCAGGGGATGCTTCAGATAACATAGGAGATTGATTGCTTGTTGCTAACCTTTGTGCAGCTGTGGTAAACGAAATTAAACTTTATCCACTCCAACTCAGGATCTTTTCAGAAAAGCATATAAAACTTCAAAACATTAGTTGTCACATGCTTACAATTAAGAAGTAAGATCCTGAACGGGTTTAGATAAATTTGCCAGCAGCAGAAAATACTCTTTTAGTAATAGAGGAGTAAAAATGAACAGTGGTCTAGGTGTAGGCAAGCAAAAAATACATATACCCATATAAGGCACTTGCAAAAATCTTTTGTGAACTTCTCTTCCTGCGCATTGGGGTTAAACCTATGAATAAGAAATATTTTGTTAGGAGAAAAATAAAGATTCCAACATCCACAGCCAACACAAAAGGTCTCTCTATGAAGTATAGTAGACCTGCTAACCTCTCTTTATCTTTTCAGTCTTAGACTTTAGTAACAGATGCTGCATCTGTGGCCTCCATAAAAAATAAAATAAAATACACTCAACATCCTAGTGTCTGAGTTTGTTAGGGAAATAGTAATAATTACACAGCTGCTGTAAAAGAAAAGAGACTCTGTCCCACTAGCTTGTCAACGTACACAATTGAAGTGTGGTATATCCTATTTTTACTGATTTTCCATAGCTGGTGATTGTTATATTAATGTGTTTCTTTAAGAAAAATCACATTTGTCTATACAGTCTCATATATTTAAACATCTAGGAATTAAAGACTTCTTCAACAGACTGGGTGCTACTTACAGACATGTGTTATCATTCCTCATTACAAATGTATGTACAATATGCTTAGACTGATGCATTTAGGGAAATTGTGTACAATATAAAATAAATTTATGTGACTTACTGTTGGGGTGGACTGACCTGAAACATACAGGTGGTTTACCTGCATCACTGACAAGCAGTTCTTCCCCACATGCACTTGTACAGAAGAATGTAAACAGCAACAGTGAACAGTACATAAGGACACCTTAACACATTTTCCATATATTATCTTGATGACTCAGTATAGTCTGTGGCATTTGTACAGAAACCTATGGATTCTGACATTATCTGTATGTTGAAAAACAAAATTAGAGAAGAAACCACGCAGTAGTACCAAACGAAATGATTAAGCGCTTTTCGTTTATTCCAGTAATCCATTATCTGTATGATGTTTTATGGTATGAATTTGTAGTTATATCTTATGGATATTTATTCACTGATGCTTATTAAAACATGTACTAGAAATATTGCCTAAATCTAAACGTATCAGTGTTTATGTTTGTTTACCGTGTTCTGTCTGTGGTGTGGAATACGTATGGATATGGAGACTTTCTGATAGTTTCCATAAATTGGTCAGTTGATAATGTACAGATAATCTCTGCTAATGGGGATATCATTCACTGTTCAGTATTGATTGTGTTGATATAACCTAATGATGTGTAACAGTTCAGGTTACTATGACTGTTTTTCTTACACAGGTTATCTGTTTATGCTGTAGTTGAATTTCAGCTATGAACAATACACATTTTTGTTTTACACATATGTACGGTGTAGTATGTAAATGTGAACTGTATGCAGAGTGTGTGGATTGTGTAACACAATGTTGGTGTGGTTGGACCTCCACTGTTGTGATATCCACTATAATGCACTCAAATAACATAGACAAGCTCTACAGACATCACAAATTGTGATGTTGTTGTCTTATGTGTTCAGATTGATTTCATATCACATTTGTTGTCTTATATGTCACACTACTGTACAGGACTAGGACTATTTCTAGAATTTGACATTGCACAGAACTGTAGGGAGATTAACCTGGCATAAGCTATCAACATAATCATACCCATATGTGGGCTCCCAGATTAATCTAACCATTTACATATAACCATCTCCCAGATGGCAAACAGACCTAGGGGCAACAGTTCTTCACCACAGGGAACTGAAGTTATCAAGGATGATCTTCTCCAGCATGGACGATGACTCCTTGGATGGGCCAACAATACAGTGTTGAAGAATGAAGTGTGGGCATACCTTAGCAACATGACTAATATTGTGGCTGGTCACAATAGATCCCGGAAGGCCTGAGGTTGATGGTGCTCTGACATGATCCTTCAGCAACTAACAGGGTATGTCAGTATGAGAGGTCAAGGGATACCACCAGTGGTGGCCCACCATTGTCATCCTCAGATGAGATCACATAGTTTCTCACATCACTGAATACTGTGATTGGGAAACATTGCATACCTGGGGTTAGGATAGAAGAAGGTGTTCTAGGCCACACATGTATGTGTTCATTTGCATACCACTGTTGTATATGGAGTACCTCTGTACAGACGGTTAATCCATGCATATTCCTGCATATGGAGTCCCTGAGTACAGACGACTGTTCCATGCCTTTTCCTGTATATGCAGTACTTCAGTACAGACCGTTGTTCCATGCATATTCCTGCACATGCAGTACCTCAGTACAGATGGTTGTTCCATGCATATTCCTGTGTTGTTGTTTTTGTGCCGCAGCAGCAGAATCACATCCTGTACATGCGGGTACACTGGGATTACATGAGGGTGCACAGGGTGTACATGGGGCGCACAGGGTTTATATGGGGGGACACAGGGTGCACATGGGGGTGCTCAGGGTGATGATGACTGAAGTTAATGTAATGACATGCTGCCATAGATATTCAAAACATCCATACAGTACAATGAACATGCGTAATGTTGTCTGCATTCATTTGCATAGGCCCATCCACTTCTGCACAATGGTAGGACATGACAAGTGAGTGTCTGCATGTTCTGTTACTATGCACCTTATGTGTTACTGGCTCTGCCTCCTGTCATGTACGTGTTCTATACTCTCTTATTGACATTTCCCTGACATTGTAACCTACAGGTACATCTTCTGGTGGCATGATCCATGCAGGTACCCCTACAGACAGACCAGGTATGGCTCCCCACCATGTTCATTGGCTGCAGCATTGTGTAGCACACCTGTGTTGTATAATAGGCTGCGGCATTGTGTAGCACACCTGTGTTGCATGATAGGATGCAGCATTGTGTAGCACACCTGCGTTGTATGATAGGATGGGTTATGCCCGTGTCCTGGCCCAGCAATCAAGGAGCCTCAATCCTTACTACAGAGAGGTCATCTCATATATGAGAAAAGAATAACAAATACACACAGTAAAGTGCAATTTCCCATAAGAGCACACAGAGATCACAGTCAGTCCAGTGCTGGGTGCTCTCTTGCTCTCCAGGTCACCAATAAGACTCCCCACTTGTACAGCTATAGGGTCCAGATCTCAGCCTAGCTTGGCAAGCAAAAATCTCCAGCACCCTCTCTGTCCAACCAGTGCTTCATGTCCCTGCCCAAGTAGCTGACGCTCACAATGTGAGATAAGTTTATACTACCACACAGACACTCCTGGGGAAGGCTGGCACAGGTTCTCCAGCTATGACCCCCTTTTTCAGACTATACAGTAGTACCACTTGCCACCACCCAGCTAATATTTATCAGCTACCCAAAGGCCCTTAAAAGGGTGTCCAATTATTACTGTGCAATATTATTATCCAATTGGCAAGTGTGACTAATCAGTCAAAGCTTATTTGGAGTGACTTGGACATTAAACTCTATAAATATGCAATGTACTCTATAGCTTAAATTATCTCTACACAAACCAGCCACCGTTAAAAGGTTTTAAAATATTTAATAATAAATAATTGAAACCACAAGGCAATACTTTCTACTACACAGTCAGTGCTAGTTAAGAGTTCAGAGATCACACAGAAATACTTAAAATAATTCAGTAGTACAGTTCTGACATCACAGAAAAACACTTAGTCTAAACTTTCTAGATTTTAGCTATCCCTAAAATAAAACACAAATCTAAGATAACTTACATAAGGCAACAGGCAGAGTGCTGTAAGTTGGATGATCAAGACAAAAATGCTTAATGCCTTCTGATTCTCTCTGCTTAAATTGAAATTGCAGTTCTGATAAACATTACATCATTTCACACTTTCCTGGTGTTCGCAGGTCAACAGAAACTGCATTTACATTCTTAACATCTCCCTTGTGTTATCTTGCAGCTGGTCAGGAACAGACCAATAAAAATACATTTGCATGTTTAAATCTAGCAATTTAACTCTTGGTTAAAACAATAGAAAGAATTTCTTCATATAGACTTTTCGGCACCACTGTCTACTTCAAAGGGTCACCACATGCTTTACTTTGGTCAGTAGAGTGCACTGTTGTCACACTTATTTCCAGTTCCACATGTAATAGTATTTCTTTACATTTAAGACAACAAGCCTATAGTTTACATTCATATTTACAAATGATAGAATTATGTATAAAATTCTATCTGGCTAGGCTGGCAGCCTTCACCCTTCCCTACCAGTCTTCACATTTCTCCACCCTGGAGAAGTTAAGGTAGTTTTTCAAGTGACCCCTGAGAAACTCCACTTGAGAGGGTCTTGTCTATCAGAGTATACCTACCCCATTCGCTGTCTTCAGAGCCCATCTGCATTGGCATTGCTACTCCCACTGTGGTGCTGCACTGACATATCATATGCTTGCAACCCTAGGCTCCATCTTAGCAACTTGGCATTTTGCTGGCTGGCTCTATTTAACCATGTTAGGGGGTTGTGATCTGTCATAACAGTGAATTTCCTTCTGTACAGGTAAGGCTGAAGTTTCTGCAGTGCCCATACTATGGCTAGACATTCCTTTTCTACAGCTGCATAGCATTCCTCCCTGGGTTAGAGCCTATGACTGAGGTAAACCACTGGGTGCTCTTCGTCCTCTGAAGAAATCTGGCTAAGTACAGCCTCCACCCCATGGTTTGAAGCATCCACCTGCAGAACAAATTATTTGCTGTAATCTGGACTGGCTAGCACAGGGGGTCCTCTCAAAGCTTCTTTAAGCTTCTGGAATGTCTGCTCACATGCTAGGGTCCACACTACCTTATCTGGCCTGTTCTTCCTTGTCAGGTCTGTGAGGGGAGCAGCTATGGTGCTATAACTGGGGACAAACTTTCTGTAATACCCTGCTGTCTCTAAAAATGCCCTCACCTGCTTTTTAGTAACAGGTGTAGGCCATGCCTGAATAGCTTTCACTTTGGCAGGTTCTGGCCTTATCTTACCACTCCCCACTCTATGTCCTAGGTAGCAGACCTCCGCCATACCCACCTGACATTTGCTCGGCTTAATGGTCAACCCTGCCCTCTATAGTCTGCCCAGCCCCTCCCTGACTTGCTGAAGGTGCTCTGGCCAGGAATGGCTGCAGATGTCAATATCATCTAGGTAAGCAAGGGCAAACCCTCCTGCTCCTGCTAGGATGTTATTTACCAGCCTCTGAAAGTCACTGGGGCATTCTTCATCCCAAAGCGCATCTTTGTGAACTCATACAAGCCAAAAGGAGTCACAAAGGCTGACTTCTCTCTAGCACTGGGAGTCAAGGACACCTGCCAGTAACCCTTGGTAAGATCAATGGTTGTAAGATACTTAGCTCCACCCAGCTGCTCTAGGGCCTCATCTGTCCTAGGCATGGTGTAAGCATCCAACTCGGTGACTATTTAATTTCCTGTAGTCCACACAGAACCTGTTGCTGCCATCCTTCTTTGGCACCAGCACCACTGGGGAGGCCCAGGGACTGTTGGACTCTTGAATCACTCCTAGTTCCAACATCTCCTGTACCTCCTCCCCCAGAGTCTGTTTGACTCTCACAGGCACGCTATAAGGGGCCTGCCTAATAGGCCTTTGGAGTCCTGTATCCACCTGGTGCTGCACTAGGTGGGTGTACCCTGATTTCCCAGAGAACATGTTCCCAAATTCCTGCAACACTGCTCAGATTTCTTGAACCTGGGTAGGAGATAGCTGCTGGGACATTGCTACCCCTTACACTGAGGTGTCAGTCTGAGCCTCACTAAGGAGATCCATCCCCAGATCTCTTTCAGACTACTCCTGCAATCCACTGCAAATGCTCAGCACAAGCACCTCCCTATCATGGTAAGCTTTCATCATGTTAACATCGTACAATTTGTGCCCTGGCCTTCTGCCTAGTAATTCCACTATGTAATTAACATCACTTACCTTTCTTACCACCTTGTAGGGTCCCTCCCAAGCTGCTTGCAGCTTGTTGTGTCTGACAGGAATGAAAACCATTACATGCTGCCCCACAGCATATTCTCTAGCTTGAGCATTCCTGTCATACCACACCTTTTTCTGTTGTTGGGCTTCTGCCAGGTTCTCCTCAGCCAAGCCCATGAGTTCCCTGAGCCTTGTTCTGAGGTTTAAGATGTATGCCACAACAGACTCTTTGTGAGACTCGCACTCACCTTCCCACTCATCTCAAATTAAATCTAGAGGTCTCCTCACCCTATACCCATACAGCAACTCAAAGGGTGAAAAACCTGTGGATTCCTGGCTAACCTGTCTGTAAGCAAACAGGTGGGGCAAATATTTGTCCCACTCCCTCTTAAACTGATCTGCAAATGCCCGTAGCATGGACTTGATTGTAGAGCTTAACCTTTCAAAAGACAATTAGTCTGGGGATGGTAGTGGGTGGTCTTCATTTGCTTCACCCCAGAGGACTTCCACAGACAAGCCAGCAGGACTGACATGAAATTGGCACCTCTCTCAGTCAGTATATCTTTTGGGAAACCTACCCTGCTCAAAATCTAACAAAGCATTTGCCACCTTCTCTGCAGGACAAAGCCACTGGTATCGTGTAGCATAATCCACTACCACTAGGATATACTTTTTCCCTATGGAAGTTGGGGTACTCAGAGGATGCACAATATCCATAGCTACCCTCTGAAATGGCTCCTCAATCACAGACAAAGGCATCAAAGGAGCTCTCACCTTGTCTCCTGCCTTGCCTACCCTTTGGCACTGCTCACAGGTCTTGCAGTACCCTGTTACACCTCGTCTCCTGCCTTGCCTACCTTTTGGCACTGCTCACAGGTCCTGCAGTACCCTGTTACATCTCTGGAAATTCCAGGCCAATAGAAGTTCTGCATAATACGCCTCTTTGTACGTTTTATGCCCATATGACCTGCAAAGGTAATATCATGGGCTATGGCTAGAAGCACCAGATGGTAGGCTCTAGGCACTCCCAACTGCTGTACTCTCTCAACTTCTAGCCCTCCCTCAGGGGTCCACTCTCTGTATAGTAACCCTTTGTCCCAGTATACAGATGCCCCCTTTCCTTGAGAATCAGGTGCCTCCCTAGCTACCTGCTTCAGGCCTTGCAATGTAGGGTCTAAGAGCTGAGCCTGTCTCAACTATCTCCTTGTAACCCTTCCCAGCTCCCCTTCCACAAGAAGTCTGGAATCTTCTGATAGCGGTGTCTCACTGTCAACCTGGGTACTACTACAAAACTCTACCTTTGCAGTTCCTCCGTCCAAGGGAACATCAGTACCCACAAGCAGCTGTGGCTCACATTCAGTCTCATTGCTACAGAGTAGCTCCCTCCCTGAAGTAACCACCTCAGCAGTCCTGGCTGCAAGTATGCAGTCTGTCTGGGTCTCCCCCAGGCTACCAGACCCACATGCTTGTCTGCTACCCTGACTGCATGTAACTGCATAAGCACATGGTACTGCCTCATTCAAATCCTTCCCCTCTCAGGACATCTGCAGGATGGTAGTTTAGTAGATCTGTTGTCTCAAGACAACCTACTATTGGCAATTTGTCTTTCCCACTTACTGACTCCCTCACTTTTTGTTCCCCACCTTGCCTCCGTGGACACCTGTATGCCACATGGCCCCACCAGTTGCATTCAAAACATTTAACCCTAGCTCCTGGATGTGTACCTGAACTAGTGGATTCCCCTGCTACTGGCAGATTCTGTTGTGGCAGTCTGTGCTGCCCACCATGGGTTCCTTTAGACCCATGAGCAGTACTGGGGGTCCCCTTTCTGTGCAGGGCTGCCCTGCTTGCCAGGAATAGGTCTCCCTCCTTCCCCAACTCAGCTGAAGTAGCACATTGTCTATCAGCTAACCAGATCCTCATGTCCTCAGGCAAAGGGCTAAGGGCTTGTTCCCTCACCAAAAGGTCTGACAGCCCTTCAAAAGTCGTAACCTGACATCCACTCACCCACCTATGGAAATAAGTGCTCAATTCAGTAACATATTCACACACACTTTCATCTGCCTTGCATCTATGCTCATGAAACCTTTTCCTATATGTTTCAGGTGTTAGCTTAAACAGTTCTAAAAGACATGTCTTAACAGCAGTATAATCAAAACATGCAACGTCAGACATTTTGGACAGAACAGTTACAGCTTTACCATAGAGTAAGGGGGTCAGGAACTGTACCCAGAGCCCTTGGTCAACTTCATACTGTTTATATACCCTCTCAAACATATAAATGAAACTCAAAATTATCCCCCTCTTTAAACTGCGGAAGAAATGTACTGACCTTTTGTGTTTCAGGGGTCCAGTTACTCCTTTCCCGATTACCTCCATGACTCTGGCAAAGAGTCAGCATCTCCTTCTCATGCTGTCTCTGCCTCTCTTGCTCTCGGCTTGCAGACGTAACAGTTTCTCATTCTCCTCAGCCTGCAAACATCACAGTCTCTCATTTGGTTCTAATTCCACACTCCTGGCCTCCAACTCAAGTCTCTTTAGCTCCAGCTGGATTTTTAAGTCCACTGCAGAAAGGTTGAGGTGTCCATTCTCCGAGGGAATTATATCTCCACTGCCAGACTGATTGCCCTCCTGGTTTCTGTTTTCTGATACAGCTGTAACCAAGGCTGCATTCAGGGCTGCCTTAGTCAGGATCCCATGCACTAGTCCCCTAGCCTAGCACATCTCCACCAGCTGGCTCCTTGTCAGCTTTCCATACTCCTCTGCTGACATGCTGCCAGCTCAACCTGACTAACTAAGCTAACAAAAGAAATAAAACAATTATGATCTGAACTCTGAGTATTCACTGCGTGGCTGATTTAGAGTAAAAAACACCTTCAAAGCTCGCTGTGCACAAGCTAAAGGATTCACTCTATCCAAACCACTACAATCCAATTAGTATTTGCCAACTAATTAATATATGATGTGGATATCCCACCACTGCCAAACAATTAATATGTGATGCCTGTGCCCTGGCCCAGCAATCAAGGAGCCTCAATCCTCACTACTAACACCAGAGAAGGCATTTCATATATGAGGAAAGGGTAACAAATACACACAGTAAAGTGCAATTTCCCTTAAGAGTACACAGAGATCACAGTCAGTCCGGGGCTTTTCGCTCCCTTGCTCTCCAGGTCACCAATAAGACTCCTTACTGGCACAGTTATAGGGTCCAGATCTCAGCCTAGCTGGGCAAGCTAAAATCTCCAGCATGCTCTCTGTCCAACGAATGCTTCGTGTTGCTGCCCAAGTAGCTGACACACACACTTTGAGATAAATTTATACAACAACACAGACACTCCTGGGGAAGGCTGGCACAGGTTCTCCAGCTGTGCCCCCTTTTTCCAGACTATACAGTAGTACCACTTGCCACCACCCAGATAATATTTATCAGCTACCCAAAGGCCTTTAAAAGGGTGTCTAATTATTACTGTGTGATATTATTATCCAATCAGTAAGTGTGACTATCAGTCAAAGCTTATTTGGAGTGACTTGGACAGTAAACTATATAAATATGCAATGTAGTCTAGAGCTTAAATTATCTCTACACAAACCAGCCACATTTAAAAGGTTTTAAAATATTTGACAATAAATAATTAAAATCATAAGACAATACTTTCTACTACACAGTCAGTGCTAGTTAAGAGTTCAGAGATCACACAAAAATACTTAATTCAGTAGTACAGTTCTGACATCACAGAAAAACACTTAGTCTAATATTTCTAGATTCTAGCTATCCCTAAAAGAAAGCACAAGTCTAAGATAACTTACATAAGACAACAGGCAGAGTGCTGTGAGTTGGATGATCTAGACAAAAATGCTTAATGCCTTCTGATTCTCTCTGCTTAAATTGAAATTGCAGTTCTGATAAACATTACATCAGTTCACACTTTCCTGGTGTTCCCAGGCCAACAGAAACTGCTTTTACATTCTTAACATCTCCCTTTTGTTATCTTGCAGCTGGTCAGGAACAGAGCAATAACAATACATTTGCGTGTTTAAATCTAGCAATTTAACTCTTGGTTAAAACAATGGAAATAATTTCTTCATCTAGACTTTTCAGCACCACTTTCCACTTCAAAGGGTCACCACATGCTTTACTTTGGTCAGTGGAGTGCACTGTTGTCAAATTTATTTCCAGTTCTACATGTAATAGCATTTCTTTACATTTAAGACAACCAGCTTGTAGTTTACATTCATATTTACAAATGATAGAATTATGTATAAAATTCTATCTGTCTAGGCTGGCAGCCTTCACCCTTCTCTACCAGTCTTCACAGGCTGCAGCATTGTGTTGCACACCTGTGTTGTATGATAGGCTGTAGCATTGTGTAGCACACCTGTGTTGTATGAAATTAATGTTGCTGTATCTCTACACAGAGACATGTGGCCAATAGATGCACCATACATCACCTGAGTATCGCCATACCCTGTTACTGTGCTGAATATGTCATGATGCACCTCTGCCTGTGCCTACATCTGTATTTTCCCACTGCAGGATCTGCATTACAGCAGAGAAAATTGTCACATCTGGAGGATGTAACTGGTATGTTTTTACCTCTGTTGTCATTGCTATTACTCATGTTATTGTCCTCCATTATACTGTGATTTTTTTCCTCTGCATTTGACAGCCACCATTGGCATCTCAGCCACTACCAACTGGTTTGTGTGCATATATTGCCTACTATAGCAATAACCCACAGCTGGGTGTGAGTAATGCTGGATTTACCCATGGTTGGTGTGGTCTGATCACAAGAGCAAAGCCTGAGTAACCAAACAAAGCCGACTGTGGGTGAATCCAACATTATCCACACCCAGCAATGGGTTATTGCTATTATACAATGACATTATTGCCCACACCCAGACGTGGGTTATGACATTATTTAAAAAATTGTTACTTACTTTTCTTAAATAATATCCTTTTATAATGGTGTTGTGGTGCTCTTCTGCGTTTTCCTCAGTATCATGGGGCTTTCCTGACATACTGCACATGCATATGTTACTTACATTCCCATACTTACACAGTACATCAGTGTTGTGTAAAGAAAGCAATGGAGAAAGATCTCTGTTGCTTTTTTGTTTGGTTTTTTAATTAAAGAAATGAAATATGGAGATTTCAAATAAATGGGAGAGATAAAATATAAGATTAACCAGGTACGTTTGTTGAGTTTTATATAATGCACCTAATTATCCTTGTATTTGTCTCTCTTGTCTCTCTATCTCTCTCTATCTCTCTCTTGTTCATTTGAAGTCTCCAGTTTTTCTAAATTCTTTTAATGAAACAAAAGCAAAATTTTCATATCATATATTTCCAAAAGAAAGTTCATGCAGCCACAATTTTTTCCATTGGTATATGCTCGATTTACAACTGGCATGCTGGTTGGGCTGACCAATTAGTGTGCTCACTTTTAAATGTTAATGGACATTCTTTGTATAATATGTGTTTTACCAAGATTGGAATGGTACATGCTGGCAAATATGTGATTAATAATGCTATTTTTATGTCTTTGTTTCCCTACAAAGGTTCATTTCAACACTCACCTCTGGATTCCCATGAGGACATGTCAGGTGCATACCTCTCAACATCTTAGTGCAAGAAATCTGGATGAAGCTTGACAAAATAGTGGGACTCAGGCCAACAGATTTTAAGTATTGCTCTTATAAGCTTAGAAAGTTGCTAGAGTGACAGGGTCTGTGTTATACTTTTTCTGAAGGATATGAAGTCTTAAACTCAAATGTATTCACTATTTAGTGACTTCAGTCCTTGTAATTTGACAGAAAATCACATATTTTATGTGGAATAGACCGAAAAATATTAGGCAAAAATTTGAACATTCTACGAAAATCTGGACAGTTGAGAGGTATGGACTCATTTGTGTGCTATGTTTGCATTCCACACATACGTCATGTATGCTGCATATGCAACATCATTGTCAGCTCCATGTTATATGGAGTAAGTGGGTCATACCTAGTCAAGACTTCCTGGTAAGTCATTATTTTCTGTAATATTGTAGTGATTTATATGTGGCATATGTCAATAATGATATTCAGCATGGGATATAAGCAAATTTACCTGAATTGTGTCATTTGTCTCTTCTTTTAGCATGTCCACTGCCTTTATCTTCCATTAGCTCATTCACAGATCCTAAGGTGTAATCTGATGTGTCTCAGTATGGTAGCATGGCCCTGGCACACAGGACATAGACTTGCTGATACAGTCCGTCCCAGATGGTGATGGTCATGTGGATAAGGCTGTAGCCTCAGATGTGGATCAAAACTTGTCCAGCCAGTCTGACAATGTGGAGATATCAGATGAGGACCGGATGAAGCATGTGTACCACAGCCCCAGCAGACTCAACAGAGTGATAATGCCAGGCGAAGTAGATGTAGAGATGTACTAGTGAGCATTGACACTTGTCAGATGGTGTCAACTCCTACAGAAAAATGAATGTTCCAATGACTTCATTGATTTGATATTCATGTACTTGCCTATGCCACAGATCATGTTGCAGACCAGTTAGGTGCACTGCTTGAAGGACAGGATCACAGATACAGTGAGATCATGGTGGTATTGGCTGCACAGAATGAAAGCATGTTATTTGCAGCATGGTCCACTAAATCCCTGATTATGGCAGTACTATAGAAATGCCATAGTATGATCAGGGTTCTGTGTGCCCCCTCTCAGTAAACCAACCCTTGCCCATCAGTCGTCAATGTCTATGCTGCAACATGCATACACATTTGCTGCTGGACAATCCAGTGTGGGCACAGCAGTCACAACCAGACAGTCAGCTTACATCCATGCTTTTTCCCACAGTTTGTCTCCATATGCTGGCATCACCACATCAGTCTCCTTTATGGATTAACCTGGGCCGAGTGTTTCCATACCACAGTGTGAGTCATCAGTGTGAATGCCCTAGACTGTGTTAAAGTAACACAGACATGTAATTCATCATGTCTTGCAGTGTCAGTCTCATCCCACAACGATGATGATTGCTGTGTAGAGTAACACTGACATGTGATCCATTATGTCCTGCAGTGTCAGTTTCATCCCGTGGTGATGATGATTATATGTAGAGTAACACTGACATGTGATCCATTATGTCCTGCAGTGTCAGTTTCATCCCGTGGTGATGATGATTGCATGTAGAGTAACACTGACATCTGATCCATCATGTCTTGCAATGTCAGTCTCATCCCATGGTGATGATGATTGTTCATAAAGTAACACTGACATCTGATCCATTATGTCCTGCAGTATCAGTTTCATCCCGTGGTGATGATGATTGCATGTAGAGTAACACTGACATCTGATCCATCATGTCTTGCAGTGTCAGTCTCATCCCGCGGCAATGATGATTGTGTATAGAGTAACACTGATATCTGATCCATTATGTCCTGAGCATCAGTCTCATCCCACGGTGATGATGACTGCTGTGTAGAGTAGCACTGACATGTGATCCATCATGTCTTACAGTGTCAGTCTCATCCTGCGGTGATGTTGATTGCTGTGTAGAGTAACACTGACGTGATCCATTATGCCATGTAGTGTCAATCTCATCCCATGTTGATGATGACTGCTGTGTTGAGTAACACTGACATGCGATCCATCATGTCTTGCAGTGTCAGTCTCATCCAGTGGTGATGATGATTGTTTGTAGAGTAATACTGACATCTGATCCATTATGTCCTGCAGTGTCAGTCTCATCCCATGGTGATGATGATTTCTGTGTAGAGTAAAACTGACATGTGATCCATCATGTCTTGCAATGTCAGTATCATCCCATGTTGATGATGATTGTGCATAAAGTAACACTGACATCTGATCCATTATGTCCTGCAGTGTCAGTTTCATCCCACAGTGATGATGACTGCTTTGTAAAGCAATGACAATGTCATCTGTCTGTGGTTGTTTTGAAGTCTGATGCCACAGGAGTCTGAAATAATTACTAATTAAGTCTGATGCTCAGTGTGTACATCTAGTGGGTAATTTCCATTGATGCAATCTGTACTGCTGTGGTGGGGCAACACCTGAACAATGGTATGTGTCAGATGCTGCTATGTCACCTGGGCCTGGATTTGTTGTCACATCCAAAGTTACTCATGCCTGTGTGTTCTGCCCCTGTGTTTTCCTGCTCCATCTCTGATAGCTGTGGAATGTCATCTTCAGACATTTGGAGTTCTTGGGGTAGTTCACCCACACCTGCAGCTGGAAGGTTGCTTTGTGCTGCTATTAGCATATTATGTAATATGGTGTACACAGTAATCATCTATGCTACCTTTTCAAGTGTGTATAACAGTGCACCCTTGATGTGTCCAGACATCTAAATCTGTCTTTCAGTACACCGAAAACATGTTCTATGGTATTTGTGTTGTGGTGCACACTTTATTGTAGGCCTCCTCTGCAAGGATGGAAGGTTCTTTGTACATGGCTCGGGTGGATTACCACAATTACTTCTTGCGGGGAGGGAAAACACATATGCTGTCATTATGAATAATGTTGACAAGGATGTATTTAGCTTACATCCTAGCTGTGCACCTGTACTTACCCAGTAGAAGTCCATCAGGTATTACACCTTGCTGGAGTACAGCTATCAGACCATTTTCCCTCCATATGGCAGCATCATGGTCACTCCCAGGGTGTGTCACAATGATGTTTGTTAGGCTGCAATCTGCTGAGCACA
>NC_056742.1:506677372-506714872 GCF_019279795.1 Protopterus annectens
ATTTAACAAAGGAGAAATTGTTAATTTAAGGGATTGTTATCAATGATCTTTTAGTACTTGCAAACAGAACATTTATACTAAGTATTTTAAAGTTAAATTCTCTACTTTAGAAGAAAAAATTAAGAAAAGAAAATGATCCTCTCCATAAAAGGGAACTAAAAAAGTCTAAAAGAGTCAATGACTATGTCTATTATTTTTTAAACATTTTATTTAACAATTGTTGATTTTAGGCAACAAAAACTGGTAAACAAGTCCATTCAATTAGGGAAAAACAATAACCTCTATTTGTTTGGAATACAGCAAAACTGACACTGTATAAACGGCATTCTTCCCATATAACAAAAAAGGTATAAAACATAGAATGTTAAGGCATCTGCAAGCAAATATCATGCACCCTTTGTAAACTCTGTCCAAAAAATATAGAGGAAAAATATATAGCAGATAAGAAATGGAGCAGTTGAAGAGGAGAAAACTTGGAGAAGTATAAAAGATGAACGGCCTAGGAATAGAAAGAATAAAGAAAGACATTACAAAGTAATATTTATTTATTTATTTATTTATTTTACATTTGTTGACCGGGCTAGTCTAGCTGGATACATTTCCATTTTCAGTAGAGGCCCGGGGAGAAAAGCTCCACATAAATTTGAACAAAAAACGTTACAATAGACAAGCAAATGGACAAAAATAACCTAAAAGTTAAAATTCTACTTACTGTTCACTAGTCATACTTCTAAGTTAGATTCATCAATAAATCCAGAAAATGTGTCGACATAATACTAATTGGCAAAACAGGTGATGAACAGTCATTATGAGATGGACCAGCTTGAGGTCTGAATGGGTTTCTAATGAAGTACTTCCCTCTATCAAAAATCCAGAAGTGTAGTCTGTTTTCAGAAAGTACTTTGCATTGAGTTAAAGATCACATCCAAAAAATGACTCAACCAGTCTCTAAATTTAGTCCAAGTTTACAAACAGGATGATAGTCTCAAAAAGTTTGTGCACATTGGGGTTAACATGTTCACATGACATGTTGGAGAATATGCCAGCCTTTTATCATCAGTATAAGCAAGGCCCAGTCTCGATTGTGCATAAAGTCCACCATCTTTTTCAAAAGCATATAACAAGACCCAAAGGCTTTTGTGCATCCACAATAATAAGTTTATAGGTAAATACTAGGTTATCTGCCCAAGGGCATTTATAAGCCTAGCCAGAATGTGTTGGCTTTCGCCACCCCCTTAGATTAGTTCCCTGTGCCTCTATCCAGAAGAGCCATTAGTTCCCTGTGCCACTGTCCAGCAGAGCCACTGCAGTGATCCTCAGGGTAAATTTTCTGTTTCCCATCCACTTGTCATGGCTTCTCTTGAAGAGTGTTAGTGAGGGGCTCTTCCTGATGTATTTTGGAATCCTGTTCCAAAGCATATGGAGTCCCTGGGATAGGAATCTATCCCTCCAGCATGTCCTATTTATCGCTGTGGTGAGGTTTATATCTCTAGAGTGTGTGGCTCTCCAGGATTTGTTTTTTTTTTAGGTGGAGCATGTCCATCAATTCTGGGTTGGACATGGCCTTGTATGTCAAGCAGAGATCACCTCTGAGTAATTGGTATGTAACCGAGTACAGCTGGAGTTTCTTGAGTCGGGCTGCATAGGGCATCTGTTTGAAGCCAGTAATCCTCTTGGTGAGGTACTTTTGTGGCCTTTCCAGCTGTTCCAGGTGTCTTGTAAGGTACATCCCAAATGAGGCATTGTATTCTATGATGGGTCTAATGGGTGATGAGTAGAGAGGCACAATAACCTCTTTTGTTCTAGATGTGAACCCTTTTGTGATTAGGTGGGCTACATAGAAGGATTTTCTAACCACCTTGGCAATATGATTATTAAAGGAGAGATTACTATCTACTTGGGTCCCCAGATCCCTTATTACATTTTTCTGTATTTAGGGGACTACCACCTATGTGGTAGTTCATGGGTGCTTTGTTTTTTTCCAAAGGGGATGACTTTGCACTTTTTGGCATTTAGCTTGAGGCCATGATTTTGACACCAGGTATCCATCTCAGTGAGACCCATCTGGAGGGTGTCTGCATCAGCCAGAGAATCAGTTATGGCCCCTAGTTTGCAGTCGTCTGTGAACTTGGTCAGCCATAGTCCTCCTATGCTTGCCTGTACCTCTGAGAAGTATATTCTGAACAGGACAGGTCCTAAGACTGAGCCCTGGGGGATGCCACTTGTAACCGGTTTAGAGACGGACATAGATCCTGCAACTCTCACAATGTGGGTTCTCTCCATGAGCCAGTTGGCAACCCATCTCATGACGTAGGGGTTTATGTTCAAGCTGGTGAGCTTGTCTATAATACTAGAATGGGGAATGGTGTTGAAAGCCTTTGCGAGGTCTAGGTAGGCTGCGTGGACCTCCTTTCTCTCATCTAATGCCTTGGTAACCATCTCAAAGAAGTCCACCAGGTTTAGGAGGCATGATCTGCCCTTAACAAAGCCAAACTGGGTAGGGTCCAAGGTTTGGGGATTCCCAATGTCTCTGTTAATGAGTTCCATGATGATGCGTTCCATAGCCTTGCAGACCAGGCTAGTCAGGCTTATAGGGTGATAGTTCCTGGGGTCCGTTGTGGCTCCACCTTTGTGGAAGGGGATAACTGTTGCTGTCCTCCACTCTGTGGATATGTAGCCGGTAGAGAGGCTGAGTTTGAACAGTGTGTTTAGGTGAGAGGTTAGTTCATTTTGGAGCTCTTGTAAGACACAGCCTGGGACACCATCCGGTCCCATTGAAGCTGTGTTTTTGGCTTTGGATAGGGCTGTTTTAACCTGTGTGTCAGTGATTGATGGGGCTGTACATTATTCTGGTATGGTTATGGGCCCTTTAGAGGGTGAGAGGGGGGGTGAAGTTTGCACTAAACCTGTCTGCCAGAATGTTTGCAATCAGTCGGTTCAGTGTATTTTGTGCCATTTTGCACTAACTCAGAGCAGATCTGAGAGTTTCCACTTAGGTTCTTGACATAGCTAAAGAATGCTTTGTGGTTATCTTTGGAGTCATTGGCAATTTTTCTTTTGAAACTAGCCTTGGATGATTTCATGAGGGATCATAGTTTCTTGCTGATACTGATCAGGGATGTCTTTCCTTCTTGGGATTTTACTCTTCTGTACTAGTTTCCTCCTTCTGTTGTATAGCTTGTTTATGGCAGGGGTCCACCAGACTGGTTTCCTTTTCTTAGAGGAGTGAGTCCTGGTTTTACTTGGGATAGCATGATCCATGCATTCCTGCAGATGCTCATAGAGTGCCTTTGTAAAGGTTTCAGCAGCTTGGACAGCATTGTCCTTTAGCATGGAGGCTGTGAACCTTTCCACCTCGGTCTTAAGTAACGTGAAGTTTGCTTTTAAAAGTTTTTCATGGCGGTTTCCTTGATTGGGAGTGGGGGTGGAATGTGGATATCCAGAGTGATTAGTCTATGGTCTGATCTAACCAGTGAGGGGTTGACCTCCAGTGTGGAGCACCAATCGCCCATGTTGGTGATGACCAGGTCCAATATGTTGTTCCCTCTGGTGGGAGTGTTGACCTGTTGATCCAGGGTGTTCGAGTTTATAAATTCTAGGAAGTGTTGGGCAAGGGAGTTAGTACTTGAGTAGTTCTCCCAGTTTATGTTTGGGTAATTGAAATAATCCAGTATTTACGTGTTTGGTAGGACCTTCATATTTCCCAGTGTCTCCAGAAATGCGGAATGGGGGTCCTGGGCCATGGTGGGTGATCTGTAGCAAGCTACAATTTGGATTGCAGTTTTGCCCATTGTTAGTTGCACATGGATGATCTCTGATGCATTGTGCTGTGCCACTAACCTGGAGGTGTGGGTATCCTTGATGAATATGGATACTCCCTGCCTTTTGTGTTTCGGTCCTGGTTCTGTGGCCAAAAGGTATGGTATGAGTTATAGCCTAGTAGTGCTGGGGTGCTCTCAGGAGCCTTAAACCAGGTTTCTGTTACTGCACAGATGTTGATGTTCTCCATACTGAGGAGTGCCTCGAGTGCGTGCAGTTTGAGGTTCAGACTTCTGGCGTTGAGTAGCATTACCCTCGGTTTTTGGCTGCTTGTGCTATTTGTGGTGGTGGGTTTGTCTTTTGTGCCTTGCCTAATAAAGGCACTATGGGGGCGGCAAGAGCCTTGGCGAGTATTCGAAAGCCTAAGGGTGACAGGTGCAAGCCATCACTTGTGAAGCAACGTGGCTTGTTGAGCATGCCATCCCAGGCGGACAAATACTGGATCCCCTTTGAATGACACCAGAAACTTAGCCAATTGTTGAAATTGATAATTTTTTTCTTTATACTGTGGCATCATTCTTGGTGAGGGCAGCATGTTACTCAGGGTCAGGGTCATACCGGCCTGGGCTACATGATCTGAGAGCTTTCCCATGTCTCTTTTCATGTAGTCCAGGGAGGTACAGCTCAGGTCATTCACACCAACATGGACAATGACAGAGTTGTATTTGAACTTGTTCTGGAGTGACCTGAGTGCTTGTGATATGTGGTGAATTCTGGCACCCGACAGGCAGCTAACTGTAACCTTCTCCTTGTCCAGCCTAGTTAGTGGGACATCAGTGTGCCTGACTATAGAGTCACCTATTACTAGTGTGTTAGTTATGTTATTTTGTGTTAAGGGCTGTGATTGCATGGCACACTGATTATGTGAAGCATGTGTTTCATGGTTGGTGATGGGGTGTGGAGGTTGCTTGGATGTCTGCTTTGGAGGTCTCTGCTGCTTTTGCAGATTTTTATTTAGAGCCTCTGAGTATGTTTTCATATAATCATGTGTGTTATTTACCGGTGTTGGTTTATTAGGTCTATGTGAGACTGGTGGTGTGTTGCAAGTATTACCCTTCTCCTCTTGACTGTCAGTTCCAGTCTTGGGTTGAGAGAGCTTTGCCTCCAGTTTGGCTGTATAATTGCATCTCTCGCATATATTAGTGTTTGGTGGTAGGAGGAGGGGGTTGTCTGTGTACATTAGGCAGTTGTAACATTGCCTCAAAATGCCCAAATTCACCAGTTGGACTGGAGCGCACACTGGAAACTGCACTTTGGACATACCTGAACAGGTAGAGTAAGCTATTTTTCTGATTGGCTGGTGGGAACGAATAGAGAGCCTTGTCCTTCTGGACAGTATAGGAGGGTCTAGTGCTAGGGTTAATTAGTGCTTGCTATGAGTTTTAAGCAAGTGCTTGACTGTGAAATGAATGGTTTGAGTGCCAAAGTTGAAGGTTTGTCTAGTTCCAAGGGAAAATTTGAAGAGTAGACTTCATGGAGCTGAGAATAGTTTAACTCTAGCTAAATGGCACTGTTCGATGCACAAAACCACACAAATGCGGTTTTTATAGCAGGGAAGTGAAAGAGATAGAAATTAGCCCAAAATGGCTGATAAACTACTAACTTCTGGGCTGAAAGCACTCCTCCAGGGATAGATAGGCTGCTCAAAGCTCCCCTCTCTCACAGGTGAACAGAGAAACTTCCTTCTATCCAAGTAAGGTATGGGCAACACAGAAACTTGTAACACAGCCCTGGATTCAGTAATAACCTGAAAACTGGACTATACCAGTTCAGAAAGGCGGGAAACAAGTATATATATTTTTTTTTTTCAGAAAATAGAGCAAATACAATCAAAACAACACTTTACCCAATTAACCAGTTAAAAAGCTTAAAACTGAGCCCTGTTCCAGTAGTCTTCAATTAGACAAGTTCTAACTGCACAGTCCTGCCCCTAGGGTACAGATAAACCTTCTCCAAAAAAGATGGCCTGGATCAATGCACAAGTTATACAAACAAAGCTAGATCCAGCCATCCTGAATCTAGTCTATGCTAGAGGAAACAAGGCGATTTCAGAAAGAAACAGTTCAAGTAAGCATGCGCAATAAGCCTTTAACCAGAAATTCCCAGCTCAGAAGGGCAGAATCTAGCCTCTCCTCCCACATGAGTGCAGACCACAAACCTTCTTAATGTAAAATAACTGGTCTGCAGCCCAAGTGCTTAAACCAAGGGCCTTACAGCATGTAATAGAGTATGTAATAGAGCACTAAAGGGCATTCCTTTTGAATTCAGGCCTAAACATGACATATAGAGAGAGGTAGAATCCATACTTTGCTTTCTAGAAGCCAAAACAGGTTATTATACTGGAGGCCTTATAATGATATTATCAGGGAGAGTGTTAATAAATAGGGAGTGTAAGAAGAGGGGATGACAGGAAGGAATATGAGTTGTGAAGGGGATTATATATCATACATCTAATCCTCAGATATTTCCAAAAGTCAGCTTTTGGTGGTCCCCAGCTGTCTTGTATATTTAAAGCTAACTAGGGAGTATTTATATCTATGTTTGTTGTCAGGTCTGACCAGGGAGTATTTCCATCTAGGTTTGTTGTCAGGTCTGACCTGGGAGTATTTCCATCTATGATTGTGGTCAGGTCTGACCAGGGAGTGTTTCCATCTATGTTTGTTGACAGGTCTGACAGCCACTCAGTGCCCTCAGCATTTCAAAGCTTATCAAGAATTTTGAGCCATCAAGTTGGAAGTGGAGATTGTTCCAAAAGGTATTGCTGAACCCTGGATGGTAGACCAGCTCAAATGTTTAGCAAGCTCTTTAAGGACAGCATAATAAAATACCAGGATTTAAGATGTTTGGGAAGGGAGTTTGCATACCAGCTTAAACCCAAATGTAACAAAAATTAATTATATTGGTTTCCATCAGAGGCCAATGAGGCATAATCTTATGATTTAACATAAAGTGATGCAGTTGTAGGAAGGCTTCCCCTTAGGCACCACAATTAAGAATTCCCAAGCTAAACAGAAAGGTTGGGGGGTACTTGATAGCCTTTTCACTCTAACTGTACCCCCATTCCATAGGAATATGCTTATCAGTTTAATCAATCTCTTTAGTGCTGAATAGAAGGATGGGATAGGGATGAGGCAGGTGCAACCACCATGTTAATTTCATAGGTTAATATATTAGTACTAGGCTAATTGTCTTAGTGGGCCATTTTAAGCCTAGCCAATTACCCCATGTGAGAACTAAACCCTGTACCTTGTGTCTGTAAGGTAAATACCTTAACCATTATGCCAACCTCCCACTATAACAATGAGCTGTGTAATCAGTGCTATGAATTGACCAAGATGCACATCTTATTCCAGATATTCCAAAGATTAAACCGGATTATTTCTTGAATCTTGGGATGGATAATACCCAGATAACAAGGGGAAGAGTTATACCATCTCTATAGAAGGTGAAGGTTATTGTCCTTTAGGGATTTAGCCACTGGGTTTACTGCAACAACTTCAGTTTTAATGGATTTATCTTTAGGCTTTGCAGCATGCTAAAGGTTTACACTGTCATTTTTTAATTTCTCAAAGTCTTTTAGGCTTCTAATACCATGAAGGGAATGGACCCCATTCCTAAGTCAAAGTAAGATTAAATTTCATGAAATTGGTATTGTTTCAATCTTTGGCGTCAGCAGAAAGTACTCTTCGCACCACCCACAATGTGCCCAGTACTGACTCCTTCTGCAATTCATATAGAGTTACATGTATTGGGTACATATTTGAGTACAATTGTACATTTGTTTTTATAAGACCCGTTGCTCCTACTACTATTGAACTATCTTGGTATCTTTCTTCCACATTGCTCTTGTTTCTGAATGCAGATCCTGGTATTTTATGACTTTGCACCACTCTGAACGCATGACTCTGTAGTCACTGGGTGTGGAGATTTCAGTGATCGATGCTGTTTTTGTCTTCTTCTCTTGGACAACTTTATTCAGTTTTCTAGCATCTCTCTTTTGAACTGTTGGTAATGGGTGATCTCATGTGATATAAACTTCCTCATTTTCTATAATGCTTTGTGGCTCATGTTTCCAGTGTTTTTCAGCAAGTTCAGTGCCATAATGTTTGCACAGTCCCCAGTGCAACAGTCTCACCACATTATTATGCCTTTCAGTATACAGTCCTCCTGCCTTTAGTATGTCACAACCAGCAAAGAGGTGTGCAACTATTTCCAATTCAGTTTACAAAACCTACATTTGTCTGTTTCTCCCACATGTTCAATGGACTTTGTAAACCAACGTGCACGCAGTCCACTATCTTGGTCCACCAATATTAACCTTTCATCTCTTGGTTTGAATTTGCCTCTCCTTATCCCATTCCTGCATTCATTCCTGATCAACATGAGATTCTTCCAGAAACTATGGTACTTTGCTGGCTAGGCTTACGTAGGCCCTTGGGCTGATAGCCTAGTACCTACCTATGAACCTATGAACCTATAAGTTTTCGATACTTGCAATTATATTTATGCTTTTTCCACATTTCTTGCCTTCTCATCTGATCCTTCACCTTATATTCTTTCTTTTGTTTTTTTTGGCACATTCAGTTGCCGCCTGATTTTTATCTACTTCTGGTCTGATTTCCATTCCTGTTTGATGCTGATATGCTTCTGCTAGATTAAGCAGAGAAGTCATTTTAGATTTATTCTCCTCATGTTTCAAAACTTTCACTGCATTTGGGTCTTGTGAGGTCAACAGGTATGTGTGAGTTTCCACGATTGCAGATCTACACATATAATCACACTGAGGTAAGATTTACAGGATGTCATTTAAAGCTGTGAGAATAACACAATCATAAGTGAACATAATAGCGGTAGTAGTTACACCAGGAATAGACCATCATGTGATAGTGGAAGGGTAATTAATGAGCCTATTTAAAGGTTCTACTATGAGTAGAAATAATTATGGGGGGAGAGAGTGGCCGTGTGGATATCCTGTCTCTAAATGGAAGGTGAGAGATTGTCTGTTATTAGTTAGACCACAAGCCTGATTGATGCATTGACTGAAAAGAGGTCACAAATCCTTTGGGAAAGCCCATTTTGTGCATAACCAAACACATATAAGGCCATGTAATGGAGTCAAAGGCTTTCTGAGAATCAACAAAAGGAGCTAGAAGAGGTTCAGTGACATGCTAAAGGCACTGAAAAACCTGCAGAGTACAGCCAAAGTGTGCAGAGGTGGTCTGGACTGCTTCTTCCCCTGATACACTAGCCTGTCGTTGAGAGAATAGCTGGACGAATCCCTTATAGTTTCAGTGCTAAGATCTTAGCATATGATCTTATATCCGAGATAAGAAGAGAGACAAGTCTGTAATTATTCGGCAGGATATTATCTTTGCCAGGGTTTGGAATCAGCATTATAGTGCAGAGAGTTGAAGGAAGGTTTATGGATTGATATGTTTAAAATGAATAGAACAGCTTTACCAATCTCTGGACCACCAGATGTTGTGGAGATCTACAAATATCCATGTTCAAAAAATAAGAATAAATAGCTGCTTGGCAGATAATTTCTGAGGTGCCTAAGCCTGATAAGGAGCGATGCGTAGCAGAAAATGAAATGGCTTTATAGCTGCTTGGCAGATAATTTCTGAGGTGCCTAAGCCTGATAAGGAGCGATGCGTAGCAGAAAATGAAATGGCTTCTTATTTGATTCTTTTGATTTGTTGTGTTTAACAAAAACAACAGTCAGTTTTCCTGGGCCCGTGCTCCATTAGACAAACTTTGAAGGGGGTGAGGAAGTCTGCAGTGACAGCCGATGATTGCAAGGAGGCCCTTCGTTGCAAACTACTTCTTTAATCAAAGGGGACTGCAGAAAAGACAATGCAGAGGCAGTAGTGAAAAAGCTTTAGCTTGATTTTAATATTTAATGCACATCATTGCTGGATACCAAGTGTGTAACACATTTGACATACAGATGCAAAGGCTTTTCCAGACTGAGTTGTTTCCTTAAAAAATGTCTTGATACAAAGTAACTCAGTGGCCAGATAGTAGGATAAATCTCCCTTCCTTTGTAGAAGTCAATATGCGGTGTTTGTCTCCCTCATTAAGTAGCCTGAGGATGATTTGCCCTGTGGGATGATCTGCAACCCCTTCAGTTGCAGAGAACAATGTGCATATTCTATAATGACTGGAGACGCTGAGGAAGATTTAAGGCTTCCTTAAGTACTTTTCAATAAATTCAGAAAGGTCTCCCCTTTCTGTCTCCTTTGGCAATCAAACAATATGCATGTTGTTTTTGTGGCTTCTGTCCTTAAGTGAGATTAACTTTTCTTATGTGAAGCGAATGGCCTGACTTTGCATTCTTTCACCCTCATTGCTTACAGATTCATAGCCATATTAAGCTACTCTTAGCCATGTAAGCATCCATCTGTGATTTCATTTAAGCATTTTCATTGTCCAAAGTGTCTGATAAAACATGGGCTAACAGATATTTAAGGATATCCAGTTTAGTGCTGAATTTCATTTCCATGACTTGCGACTAGTCAGGACTGGGCTCCACACCACTATCTTCAACTGTTTTGTTTTGTAATAATTGCAGTACAATCCACAGGTCTAAAGTTTGCTTGATACAATGATATAGTAAACAGATAGGCTCAAGGAGCTGTTTGAGACCCCCCCCCCCCAAAAAAAAAGACCGTACATAGGTAGTAAGGTGTCTGCTCCTGGCTCCAGACACACACACACACACACACACACACACACACACACACACACACACACACACACACACACACACACACACACATACACACACATATGCATAGGATGATAGGATCATAGAAAGTTACTAGGCTATTGGCCTTGAGGCCCTTACAAGTCTAGCCAAGAATTTAGCCCTTGTTCCAAGTCAGTACCCGATGCCCCTGTCCAGCAGGGACACAGGTGGAATCCCAGGGGTGTATTTTCTGTTCCTCATAAAGTTATCCAGGTTGCGCTTAAAAAGGTTTAATGAGGTACTCTGCTTGATGTGGTGCGGGAGTCTATTCCACAGAAGGGGAGTCTCTATGACACAAATCTGTCCCACCAGCAAGTCATATTGATGTCACACACCAAGTTGACGTCACTCGTGTGGGTTAGTCCAGTAGAGCTTGACTTGCAGATATGCAGCAGTCCTATTAAGGCAGGGTCTGAGATTGCCTTGTATGCCAGACAGAGGTCACCTCTGAAGAGCCTGTAGGAGACTGAGTAGAAAGACAGGGCCTTTAGCCTATCTGTGTAGGGTAGATGTTTGAGGCCCTGGATTCTCCTGGTGAGGAACCTCTGTGGCCTCTCCAGTTGCTGCATGTGCTTTGTGAAGTACATTCTGAAAGGAACATTGCACTCAATAATGGGTCTTATAAGGGAAGAATACAGGGATGTTATGACCACCTTCTACCTGGATGAGATACTCTTACTAATAAGATGGGCCATGCAGAAAACTTTCTGTACAATGGAGGCAATATGGTGGTCAAAAGTCAATTTGGTATCAACCTGGGTGCCCAAGTCCCTCACAACTGATTGCATGCTTAGGACCTTGTTATTAATGTGATAATTTGTGGAGATGTCACTCTCCCCAAAGGGGATGATGATGTATTTTTTGGCATTCAGTTTGAGGCCATGTTTCTGACACCATTCATATGTTTGGGTGAGGCCCTCTTGGAGGATGTCCACATCACTAGGGGAAATGATGACAGCACCCAGCTTGCAGTCATCTGCAAACTTGGTCAGCCATAGCTCACTGGTTTTGGCCTGCACCTCAGAAAAGTATATCCCAAACAACAAAAGGCCCCAAGACCGATCCCTGGGGTATGCCACTCATTACAGGTTGACTGCTTGAGGTGGCTTCCCCTATTTTGACTAGGTGGGTTCTATCAGTGAGCCAGTTTGCTACCCATCTGGTAACATACGGATTGATGCCTTGTTGAGAGAGTTTATGCTTGATACCCAAGTGGGGAATAGTATCAAAGGCTTTAGCCAGGTCAAGGTAGGTGGAGTACACCTTCTTCCCCTTGTCCATGGTTTTGATGACTGCCTCAAAGAAGTCAAACAAATTTAACAGGCATGATCTCCACTTGATGAAACCAAACTGTGTGGGATCAAGTGTTTGGAGGCTGCCAATGTCCTTGTTAATGAGGTCTGTGATAATCAGCTTCATGGCCTTGCAGATCAGGCTAGTTAGGTTGATGGGTCTATAATTTCCCAGACTGGTGGATGCTCTACCTTTGTGCAAAGAGATGACAGTGGCTGTCCTCCACTTAGCTGGGACAAAGCCAGTACTGAGGCTTTGGTTGAATAGGGTGCCTAATGGTTCATAGGTTCATAGGTTCATAGGTAGGTACTAGGCTATTGGCCCTAGGGCCTATATGAGCTTTGCCAAATGGTATCCTGACTTTTATTTTCCTGTGCCCCTGTGAAGCAGAGCCACAGAAGTGATCCCCGAGGTGAATTTCCTATCTCCCATCCAATCATCAAGATTTTTCTTGAAGAGTCCTAATGAGGAGCTTTGTTTGATATAGATAGGTAGTTTGTTCCAGAGTATGGGAAGTCTCTGGGACAGGAATCTATCCCTCCAGCATGTTGTGTTTATTGTGGTGACAAGGTTTAGGTCCCTAGAGCGTGTAGCTCGGACGAATTGGGATTTCTTTAAGTGGAGCATGTCCAACAGCTCTGGGTTTGACATAGCTTTGTATGTTAGGCAGAGATCGCCTCTGAGTAAGCGATATGCGACAGAGTAAAGCTGGTGTTTTTTGAGATGGTCTGTGTTGGGCATCTGTTTGAGGCCGGTAATCCTCTTTATGAGGTATTTCTGTGGCCTTTCCAGCTGTTGTAGATGTCTTGTGAGGTACATGCTAAAAAGGGCGTCGTACTCTATAATGGGCCTAATGAGTGATGAGTAGAGGGGAACAATGACCTCTTTTTTCCTGGATGAGAAACCTTTTGTGATGAGATATGCCACGTAGAAGGATTTCCTGACTACTGTGGCGATGTGATTATCAAAGGAGACACTACTGTCCACCTGTGTCCCAAGGTCTCTTATCACACTTTCAGTGTTAAGTAGACAACTGCCTTTGTGGTAGTTCATGGGTACACAGTTTTTACCAAAAGAGATGGCAATGCAATTTTTGTCATTGAGCTTGAGGCCATGGCTTTGACACCAGGCATCTGTCTCAGTAAGGCCCTTTTGTAGGATGTCCACATCGTTAGGAGTTTTGATTATGCTATGGCATAATAATCTATCTACCCATCTACCCATCAACATAGAGGCCCCCCAAGGTTCTATATTAGGACCTCTCCTATTTTCTATATTTATCAACGACCTTCACCTAGCAATCCCCCAAGCTACATGCGTACAATATGCAGATGATTTGACACTCATATGCTCAGCCACATCAATATCTGAACTTCACTCCCGAACCCAAAAGGTCTTTAACACAGTTGAACTATGGTTTATTAGACTCTGTCTCCTTCTAAACCCCAAAAAACCTAGACTCCTCCTTTTCACTCCTACTAGTAAGTCCCCCCCAGTAGACTTCACAGTAACATCCAATAACAGTACTCCTATATCCCCAGACCCAATTACCAAACTACTTGGTATCACCATAGATAACAACCTTAACTTTGACACCCATATTAACAATACTCTAAAATCTGTTAATAGAAAACTAGGCTCTCTCTGCAGGTTCAAACCCTTCCTCTCTCCTGCAGCTAGAATAACTATTGCTCACACCCATCTAATTCCTACTCTTCTTTATGCCTCACCCATATATACTAATCTCTCTAAAAACAACCTTAATAAAATGGACAACTCCTACAATAACATAGACAGATTTGCTACAGGTAACCCTTTCAGAACCCACCACTGTTTTAATCTAAAGCAACTAGGATAGCTTGAATTCCAAAATCAGCTTAAATTCCACCAACTTACCATTGCCCACAAAACCCTTTACCATCCTACCTATACCCCCCTACCAATACCCCTATACTATTTACCCTCATTATCCCCTACAACAATCTAAACACCTTACGTTCATCACATAGACTTCGGGTAAATATTTGTAAGTCAAACAACAGGGCTGGAGACTCTCTTTTCTCTAATGCTGTTGGAAAATCCCTTCCTAGCGAACTTTCCTCAGTTCCCTCTATATCACTCTTTAAAAACAAACTTTTTCTCAGAACACACTGGTTGTGCCCCTGTACCACACCTGACTGATCTACCATGTCTCGTACTTGGATCTACTGACTTTCTTCTCAATATTCTTGTTCCTTTTCTTAACAACTGACCTAGACCTTTCTAGATTGTTTTACTTACATCCTCTTACTTTCTTTAAGCCAACTAACTCTTATACTGATTATTACAGTTCCTACTTTTTGTTTTCTTTCTTTGTCAGCCTGTTTACTAATATATTATCTAACTCAGCTGCTATCTTTTTATATGTTGTATTGCAACTACATTTGTATTGTATTAAGTGTATTTGTATAATTAGCACTATGCTATGAACAAACGACCTCTGTGATTATTCCCTGTTTTTTTTTCTTGCAATGTTTAACATAAAATTAATCTTTGTATAATGTGATTATATTTTTACTTCCTTGAAGCTTATCTCCCCGGGCTTCTACTGAAAATGGACATATATCCAGTTAGACTAGCCCGGTCAACGAATGTAAAATAAAATAAATAAAATAAAATAAATAATTATGGCTCCTAGTTTGCAGTCACCTGCAAACTTTGTTAGCCAAAGACCTTCTGTGTTAGCCTGTACTTCAGAGAAGTAGATACCAAACAGGAGAGGACCTTGAACTGAACCCTGTGGTACTCCACTTGTCACTGGTCTGAAGTTGGATTTATAGTCTGCTACTTTCACAGTGTGGGTTCTTTCAGTGAGCCAGTTGGCAACCCATCTTGTGACATAGGGATTTATACCTAGTTTAGTGACTTTATCTATAATTCCAGAGTGGGTATGGTGTCAAAAGCCTTGGTGAGATCTAGATAGGCTGTGTGAACCACCTTACCTTAATCTACGGCTTTGGAGACTGCTTCAAAGAAGTCTATCAGGTTTAGGAGACATGATCTGCCTTTTGCAAACCTGAACTAGGTAGGGTCCAGAGTTTGGAGATTACCAATGTCATTGTTTATAAGTTCCATGATGATACATTCCATAGCCTTGAGACCAGGCTCGCCAGGCTAATGGAGCGCAAGTTCCTGGGTTCATGGTGGCTCCCCTTTTGTGGAGTGGGATAACCATTGCAGTGCGCAATTCAGTGGGCACAAAGCCTGAGATGAGGCTAGGATTGAACATGGTACTTAGGTGGGGTGCCAGTTCATTCGGTAGTTCATGTAGAATGCAGCCTGGGATGTTGCCAGGTCCCATGGATGCTGTGTTCTTGGCTTTGGAGAGTGTGTTTTTTACCTGTGCAGTCATAATTACAGGAACTTTGCATTCTTCCAGTATAGAGATCAGCCCTTTAAGGGATGAGAGAGGGGTAAAGTTAGCACTGAAACTATCTACCACAATGTTGGCAATATCAGTTGGTTCTGTATATTTAGTGCCATTGTGCTGTAACTCAGAGCAGATCTGAGTGTTGCCATTGAGACTCTTGACATAGCTATAGAATGCTTTGTGGTTGTCTTTAGAATCAGTGGCAATTTTGTTTTCGTAACTAGCTTTGGAGGATTTTATGAGAGATCTCAGCTTTTACTGAGGTTGACCATGGAGTTCCTCCAATCATGGGATTTTACTCTTTTTTGCAACAGTTTCTTTCTGCTGTTGTAGAGTTTGTTTACGGCAGGGGACCACCAGATTGGCTTCCTTTTTTTGAAGGATAGCATTTTGGTTCTGTTAGGGATTGCACGATTCATGCACTCGTGTAAGTGCTTATAAAGTGCAATTGTATAGGATTCAGCAGTCGTACCTCTATTGTCCATTAGCAAGGGTGTCATGAAGTTTGCCACTTCTGTCTTAAGAAGTGTGAAGTTGGCTTTAGAGAAATTTTTATGGTGGTTTACCTATTGGGGGGTGGGGGTAGGATGTGGATGTCTTGGGTGATTTGCTTGTGGTCGGATCTGACCAACGAGGAATTGACCTCTGGTGTGGAACACCGGTTGCTCATGTTGGTAATGACCAGGTCTAGGATATTGCTGCCCCTGGTGGGGGTGTGAAAAAGTTGATCCAAGGCATCGGAATTTATGAATTCCAGAAA
This sequence comes from Protopterus annectens, assembly GCF_019279795.1. Lineage (NCBI taxonomy): Eukaryota > Metazoa > Chordata > Ceratodontiformes > Protopteridae > Protopterus > Protopterus annectens. The sequence continues at coordinate 506,693,405 of NC_056742.1, forward strand.
ACGTTGAGCACAAGAGTTGGTACATGAGTAGTTTTCCCAGTCAATGGTGGGGTAGTTGAAATCACCCATCATTAGGGTGTTAGGTTGTACCCTAATATTTTCCAGTGTATCAAGAAATGAGGAGTGGGACTCCTGGGGCATGGTGGGGGATCTGTAGCAAGCTACAATTTGGATTGTGGTCTTGCCCAGAGTTAATTGCACTTGGATAATTTCAGATGCATTATGCTGAGCGACTAGCCTGGAGGTGTGGATATCCTTAATGAATATGGACATGCCTCCAACCTTTAGTGCTGCTGTCCAGGTTAGGTGGCCGAAAGGTGTGGTATGACTTATAGCCTGGTAATGCAGGGGTGCTCTCTGGAGCCTTGAACCAGGTCTCTGTCACTGCACAGATGTCGATGTTCTCCATTTTAAGGAGTGCCTCGAGTGAGTGCATTTTGAGGTTTAGACTTCTAGCATTAAGTAGCATTACCCTCAGATTTTGCTTGCTTGTACCTCTTACGGTGGTGAATTTTTCATTTGAATCTTGTCGAAAAAAGGCACTACAGGGGTGGCAAGAGCCTTAGCCAATATCAGGAATCCCAAGGGCGACAGGTGCAGGCCATCTCTGGCAGAGTATCATGGTTTGTCAATTATGTCATCCCAGGCAGACAGATACTGGATCCCCTTAGAATGACACCAGAAGCTTAGCCAATTGTTGAAGTCAATCATTTTGTCCTTGTACTGTGGTATCATTCTGGGTGATGGCAGGATGCAACTCAGGGCTAGGGTCATACCTGCCTGGGCTACAAGATCGGACAGCTCCTCCATGTCTCTTTTCATGTAGTCCAGGGAGGTACATCTCAGGTCATTCACACCAACATAGACAATGACAGAGTCATATTTGTACTTGTTGTGGAGTGACCTGAGTGCATGCGTTATGTGGCAGATTCTGGCACCTGACATGCAGCTGACAGTAACTTTCGCCTTGATTAGCCTGGTGAGTAGAACATCAGTGTGCCCTACTATAGAGTCACCTGTGACTAGAGTGTTTGGTGCATTGTTATGCCTTATGGACTGTGGTTGAGTGGCACACTGAGTTTGTGGGCTATGTGTTATTTGGGTTGTGTTGGGGGGTGGAGGTTGCTTGCGTTTCTGCTTTGGAGGTCCCTGTTGCTTGGGTAGATTTTCTTTGAGAGCCTCCACAAATGTAGGTGTGTGTTTTGGTGGTGTAGGTTTTGAGGGACTATGTGATGAGTATGGTGTGGTGCAACTGTTTACCTTCTCCTCTTGACTGTCTAGTCCAGTCTTGGGTGAAGAGAGCTTTGCTTCCAGTATGGCTATATAAGTGCATCTCTCACAGGTTGTAGTGTTGGGTGGTAGGAGGAGAGGGTTGTCTGTGCACATGAGGCAATTTCTACATTGCCCCAAGATGCCCAGATTCATCAGGTAGAAAGAAGAAAACACAGGGAGCTGACCCTTACACATGCCTGGATAGGTGCTTATTTATTAAGTACTAAAAATTGTTTTCCTCTAGACAAGTGAGGAAAGTTGAGTGCTGTAGTAATTTGTAGTTATTTAGTGCTTACAATGAGTTCTGAACAAGTGCTGAGCTCAAAGAAACAGTGCTGAAAGTAGAAAACTGGCTAGTTCTAAGAAACAAAATTAAGCTAAAGGGCTTCCCTCCAACACAGAAAGGCTTGGGGGCTCAGAAGCTTACAAACAGTCCTGGATACAGCAAATCTGTATCTGGACAAGATGACTTACAGGAAAGGCAGGTGCTGCAAGTTCCTGTCTGAGTTAATGTAGGATGCAGCCTGGGATTTTATCTGGTCCCCTGGAGGCTGTATTTTTTGCCTGTGACAGGGCAGTGATGACTTGCTCCCTAGAGATAAGGGGAAGAGGGCAGGTGCTGGGGATGTCCCAATTTACTGATGGGGGAACAGAGGGGTGAAATTTTCACTGAACCTGTCTGTCAGCAGGTTGGCTATACCTACAGCATTTGTGTATGTGGTGTCCTTGACATATGCAAGGAAGCCTTGTGATTGTCTCTAGTAGATGTGGCCAATTTGGACTCGAAGTTTACTTTGGAGGATTTCACTAGTGCTCTTATTTGCTTGTTCAGAATGAAGAGAGATGATTCCAATTCGGCAGCTGCTCCTTCTTGTTCCTGGACAGCAATTTGTCCTTTTATTATAGAGTTTATTTATTGCAGATGTCCAACAGGCAGGTTTACTCTTCTTTGAGGAGGAGGATTTTGTGCTGTCAGGTATTCCTGATTCCATGCAGTTGTATAAGTGCTTGTATAGTACTTTGGTGTAGGTTTGGACATATGTGCCAGTTCCTATGGATGGGGAGGGGCTGTGAAGCTGACACACATGCATATGCACACCTATAACTCAGCACATGCACATCCATGACTCAGCACATGCACACCCATGACTCAGCACATGCACATCCATGACTCAGCACATGCACACCCATGACTCAGCACATGCACATCCATGACTCAGCACATGCACACCCATGATTCAGCACATGCACATCCATGACTCAGCACATGCACACCCATGACTCAGCACATACACACCCATGACTCAGGGAATATTCTTTCTAATTCTGAGAGGGCTGTTTCTAAGGCAGCTAATGATGCAATTGTAGATGAGCCACAAAAACAACAACAAAAATGTGAGAAAGTAGCAATAAATGAGAACACAGAGGACCTTTTTATTTAGAAGCACTGTGTCACACTTACTGAGCAGATTTCTGCATTTTACAGCCAGAGGGGAAGATGAACCATTTGTGTCAATGCAGCAGTAACCATGGTTACTCAAACAGCATTCTTGGGGGACAGTTGATAGAGATTTACCAGTCACAAGCAGGAACTGATGGGAAAACCTAGGCAGAAGTTGTCTCACAAACACCAATGAAACCTCCTTGATAGGACTGTACACTGGGAATAGGGAGAGTGCAGATGGAACATTTGATACCTATAGCTACTGTTTATTGTCAAGGATTTCATATTGTCGGTGTATCTAAATATGTTATCCGATACAACAGTTGTGGCTACAAGGACATTTCAGAAACCTAGACAGGGCAAAGTTGGTATATCACAGCCTTCCGCCTCATATATGCTTAATCATTTCCTTGAAATAATGCCTCAAGGGGTAGATGGTCATATTTGGTTTACAGTGATCCCAGAGGACAGAAGCAATGCCACGCATGCATTGTATCATACTGCAGATTTCCCTGAGATTCAGGGTGCCACAAATTATGCTCCTGTTACAATAAGAATTCCACTTAGGACAGAATCACAAAGTCACATCAACAGGAAGAACTAGCAGTCCCTAATGAGTCAGGTGGTGAGTAATGTAAATGGCATTAACTATTATGTGTCCATTTTCCACTATGGCAGCCTGCTTTAGTCACAATGCAGTTGTCTGATCTAGAATGGAAAGTGTTACTAGGAATTCTTTTGTCTCTGTTAGCGAATTTCCTGTTGGTGACCCACACAGTGTGGTGGTCCTGTGTTCAACAATTTCACATGCCATGATCTTGGCACCTCATTTCCATAATAGGCACATGCCAAAAGATCTGAACAAGCATATAGGTTCATAGGTTTCTAGGTTCCTAGGTGTTTACTAGGCTAACGACCACAAGGGCCTTTTTAAGCCTATCCATGCATCCCAAATCTCTGACAAGTTGTGATACCCTCGATACATGTAAGCATGGGCCTGGGAGATGAATCATTTACAGGATACCTGTCCATTAGAGACATAGGTGCAAAACCAGGGATGAATTTCCAGCTTCCCATTCAATTGTCCAAGGTGCACTGGAATTGGGTTAGGGAGGAACTCTGCTTCACATGGATGGGAACCTTGTTCCATAGATGGGGTAGTCTCTGGTATACCTTCCTATCTCTCCAGCAGCTCCTAGTTACATCACAGGCAATGTTTAAGTGTTTAGAACGGGTAATTCTGGTGCTGTTTGTTTTGTGGATATGCAGGAGGTCCATCAGAGTGGGGACTAACAATGCCCTGTATGCCAGGCATAGATCTCCCCTCAAAAGCCTGTAGGAGACAGAATATAGGGATAGGGCCTAGAGGTGGTCTGCATAGGACATTTTACTTATGTCCTGTATTCTTTTAGTAGGGAACCTCTGTGGACATTCCAATTGTTGGATATGCCTGGTTAGGTACATATCAAAGGGGGCATTGTACTCAATGATAGGTCTGATGAATGCCGAATACAGTATAACAATGCCTTGTTTATTGAACATTTTGGGCTAATTTCTATCTCTTTCATTTCCCTGCTATAAAAACTGTGTTTGTGCGGTTTTTGTGCAACGGGCAGCACTGGTTAGCTAGGGTTAAATTATTCCCAGCTCCACTAAGTCTTCTCTTCAGTTTTTCCCTTGAAAATAGTCTAGCTCTCAACCTAAGCACTCAAAAAGCATCCTACACTCTAGCACTTGCTCAGACCTAATAGCAAGCATTAATATACCCTGACACTTGACTGCCCAGCAGGACAAGGCTTATTATTCACCCTTCACCAACGAAGCGACTAAGCAGCTCACCCTACTATTCAGGCATGACCAAAGGGCAATTTTAGGTGTTCTCTCCAGTCCAGCTGGTGAATCTGGGTATCCTGAGGCAATGTTACAACTGCCTCATGTATATAGACAACCCTCTTATCCTACCACAAAATACTAAAATATGCGAGAGATGCAATTATACAGCCAAACTGGAGGCTAAGCTCTCTTCTCCCAAGACTGGAACAGACAGTCAAGAGGAGAAGGTTAACACTTGCACTACACCTCCAGCCACACATAGACCTACTAAACCAGCACTGGCAAAAAATACACATAAATACACAAAATCATACTCAGAGGCTCTAAATAAAAACTTGCAAAAGCATCCAAGACCTCCAAAGCAGACACCCAAACAACCTCCACCTCCCGTCACAAACCAGACAACACATAAAACACAAAACCAGTGTGCCACACAATCACAGCCCTTAAGGCGAGATAACATACCTAACACACTAGTAATAGGTGACTCTATAGTCAGACACACTGACGTCCCACTCACTAGGCAGGGCAAGGAGAAGGTTACTGTTAGCTGCCTGTAGGGAGCCAGAATCCGCCACATAACACAAGCACTCAGGTCACTCCAGAACAAGTACAGCTATGACTCTGTCATTGTTCATGTTGGTGTGAATGACCTGAGACATACCTCCCTGGACTACATGAAAAGAGACATGGAAGAGCCCTCTGATCATGTAGCCCAGGCGGGTATGACCCTGACCCTGAGAAGCATCCTACCCTCACCAAGAATGATACCTCAGAATAAAGAAAAAAATGATCAATTTCAAAAATTGGCTAAGCTTCTGGTGTCACTCAAAGGGGATCCAGTGTCTGTCAGCCTGGGACGACATGCTCGACAAGTTGCATTTCTTCTCAAAAGATGGCTTGTTCCTGTCATCCCTAGGCTTTTGAATACTGGCCAAGGATCTTGCTGCCCCCATAGTGCCTTTTTTAGGCAAGGCTCAAAAGTCAAACCCACCTCTGTAAACAGCACAATTAACAAAAAACTGAGGGTTATGCTACTCAACGCCAGGAGTTTAAATCTCAAAATGCACGCACTCGAAGCACTCCTCAGTATGGAGAACGTCGCCATCTGTGCAGTAACTGAAACCTGGTTCAAGGCTCCAGAGAGCACCCAAGCACTACCGGGCTACAACTCATACCACATGTTTCGGCCACAGAACACGGACCGAAACACAAAAGGAGGGGCTGTATCAATATTCATCAAGGATACCTACACCTCCAGGTTAGTGGTGCAGCATGATACCTATGAGATCATCCATGTGTAACTAACATTGGGCAAATCTGCAATGCAAATTGTGGCCTGCTACAGATCACTCTCCATGACCCAGGACCACCACTCTGCCTTTCTGGAGACACTGGAAAACATGAAGGTCCTACCGAAGGGTCTATATTAAAACACCGAACATTTAAAATGTCGAATGTTCTAATATCAACCCATTTCCAGCGAATGCTGAAAATATTGAAGAAACAGAAAACCAAATTCTTTCCTAGGGAAAGAATTCGGTTGTCCGTTTCTGTTGCTTCGCTATTTTCAGTGCTCTGTTGGAAAGTTATGGGTTGGGTTCAGGTAAGTGTGCAATTGAGTGCGGGTTAGGTATGTGTGCGATTGTGTGAACATGAGGGTTAGGGTGGGTTAGGTGAGTTAGGGTTAGGGCGCGGGTTAGGTATGTGTGCGATTGTGTGGACATGAGGGTTAGGGCGGGTTAGGTGAGTTAGAGTTAGGGCACGGGTGAGGTGAGTGTGCGATAGTGACGGACCTTAGGGTTAGGGTTTGGGTTAAGGTAAGTGGATAGTTAGTGGTGTGTGTATAGTTTAGTGTAGGGTTAGGTGTAAGATTTTAGGTGTACGTGTGTGGATTGCTGTTTGTTTGGTGTGCTTGTGTTGTGTGTATGTGTTTTGGAACAGCAATTTTTTTCCCTAGGAAAAAATTTGCTGTTCTGAAAGTTCAATGTTTGGTATTTTCGATTGCTAGGGTTCGATATTAGAACACTCGACATTTTGAATGTTCGGTGTTCTAATATAGACCCCCTACTGAACACCCTGTTATTGGGTGATTTCAATTGCACTACCATTAACTGGGAAAACTACCAGATTACAAACTCCCAGGCCCAGCGCTTCCTAGAATTCATCAACTCAAACGCCCTGGATCAACTGGTAAACTCCCCTACCAGAGGTAAAAACATATTGGACCTGGTCATCACCAACATGGGCGACAGGTGTTCCACACCGGAGGTCAACCCATCACTGGTTATATCAGACCATAAACTAATCACTCTGGATGTCCACACCCCACCATGTCCCCCAACTAAGGAAACCACAGTAAAAAACTTTTCTAAAGCAAACTTCACCTTACTTAAGACAGAGGCGGTAATTTTCATAGCCACCACGCTAAAGGATAACGCTGCCCAAGATGCAGACACCTTTACAAATGCACTCTATGAGCACCTACAAAGATGCATGGATCATGCCATCCCTAGCAAAGCCAAGACTCACTCCTCTAAGAGAAGGAAACCAGTCTGGTGGACTCCTGCCATACACAGGCTATACAATAGAAGGATGAAACTAGTTCAGAAAAAAAGCAAATCCTAAGAAGGAAAGACATCCCTGATCAGTATCAGTAAGAAACTAAGGTCCCTCATAAAATCATCCAAGACTAACTTTGAAAGAAAAATAACCAAGGATTCAAAAGATAACCACAAAGCCTTCTTTAGCTATGTTAAGAATCTAAGTGGCAACTCGCAGATATGCACTCAGCTAGTGCAAAATAGCACAAAATATACTGAACCGACTGATATTGCCAAAATCCTGGCAGATAGATTCAGTGCAAACTTCACCCCCCTCTCACCCCCAAAAGCGCCCACAACAATGCCGGAAAAGTATAGTGTCCTGAAAATCACAGATGCACAGGTGAAAACAGCCTTTTCAAAAGCCAAAAACACAGCGTCAATGGGGCCAGATGGTGTCCCAAGTTGCGCCTTGCATGAACTACAGAATGAACTAACCCTCCACCTAAACACACACGCTGTTCAACCTCAGCCTCTCCACAGGCTACATGCCCATAGAATGCCGCGCAGCAATGGTTATTCCACTCCACAAAGAAGGGGCCACAACTGACCTTGGTAACTAGCGCCCCTATAAGCCTGACTAGCTTGACCTGCAAGGCTATGGAGCGCATCATCATGGAACTCATTAACAAACACATTGGGAACCTCCAAACACTTGACCTGACCCAGTTCGGCTTTGTTAAGGGCAGATCATGCCCACTAAACCTGGTTGACTTTTTCGAGACAGTCACCAAGGCCATAGATGAGGGAAAGGTGGCTCACAAAGCCTACCTTGACCTTGCCAAGGCTTTCAACACCATTCCCCACTCAGGTATTACAGAAAAACTCACCAGCCTGAACATAAACCCATACATCACGAAATGGGCTGCTAACTGGCTTACAGACAGAACTCACACGGTAAGAATAGCGGGCTCCTGGTCCGACTCTAAACCAGTCACAAGTACTGACCCGCAAGGCTTGGTTCTGGGACCCCTACTATTTGGCATATACTTCTCAGAAGTACAGGCAAACAAAGGAGGACTATGGCTAACCAAGTTCACCGATGACTGCAAACTGGGAGCCATAATTGACTCTCTGGCTGACATGGACATCCATCCAAAAGGGCCTTACTGAGATGGACACCTGGTGTCAAAGTCATGGCCTCAAGCTAAATGCCACATAGGTGGTAGCCTCCTTAATACAGAAGAGGTAATAAGAGATCTGGGGACCCAGGTAGATAGTAATTTCTCCTTTGACAATCATATTGCCAAAGTAGTTAGGAAATCCTTCTATGTTGCCCATCTAATTACTAAAGGGTTCGCATCTAGAAATAAAGAGGTTATAGTGCCCCACAAATCGTCACTCATCAGTCCCATCATAGAGTACAATGCCTCATTTGGGATGTACTTCACAAGACACTTCCAACAGCTGGAAAGACCACAAAAGTACCTCACCAAGAGGATTACTGGCCTCAAACATATGTCCTATGCAGCCCGACTGAAAAAACTCCGGCTGTACTCAGTGGCATATCGCTTACTCAGAGATGATCTCTGCCTGACATATAAAGCCATGTCCAACTCAGAATTGATGGACATGCACCACCTAAAGAAATTCAAGTCACTGCGAGCCATGCACTCTAGTGAGCTAAACCTCACCACAACAATAAATAGAGCATGCTGGAGGGAAAGATTCCTGTCACATAGACTCCCCATGCTTTGCAACAAAATTCCTAACTATATTAGACAGAGATGCTCACTAACACTCTTCAAGGAAACCTTGACGAGTGGATGGGTAACAGAAAATACACCCCTGAGATCACTTCATTGGCTCTGGTTGACAGAGGCTCAGCTAATTAATCAACGGGGTGTCGAAAGCTGACACACTATGGCTAGGCTTATAAATTCCCTCAGGCAGATAGCCTAATACCTACTTATGAACCTATGAACCTTCCTTGGACTTAGGTGCCATACCTTTGTTTATAAATTGCGCAACACAGAATGATTTCCTCACCACTGTAGACATGTGATAATCAAAGCTAGATTACTGAATTATGTGTATCCTTAAGTCCTTGACTACTGGGACAACTCTAAGGGGTGTGATGTCACTATGATAGTTACCAGGGATGGATGACTTCCCAAAGGATATGCATTTCTTCACATTTAGTTTTACTCCATGGCTCTGACACCAGGTGTTTGCCTTTTTCAGCCTCTTCTGGAGAACATTTGTGTCAGTGTGAGATTCATTGACAGCTCCTAATTTTCAATCATCTGCAAATTTACCCAGCCAGAGACCACTGACATTGGCCTTGACTTTTGAGAAGTAAATGCCAAAAAGGAGCGGCCCAAGCACTGATCCCTGAGGGACTCCACTTCTGACTGGCATCTTTGTAGAGGTGGACTCCCCATTTCTAACTTCCTGAGTCCTGTCTGTGATCCCGTTGGCTAGCCACCTGGTGACATATGGGTTTTGCTCCTAACTTCTTGAGTTTGTCAATATTGGCCGAGTGTGGTATTGTGTCTAATGTCTTGGCCAGGTCAAGGTAGGCAGTGTTAACGATTTTGCCCTCATCCCTTGCTTTGGTGACCTTCTCAAAGAAGTCCACCAGGTTGAGTAGGCATGGTCTGCCCTTTACGAAACCAAACTGGGTGGGGTCCAGTGTCTGGAGATTTTCTATCTCTCTATTGATCATCTCCATGATAATTCTTTCCATGGCTTTACATATAAGACTAGTGAAACTTATGGGTCTGTAGTTTCCAGGGTCGATAGATGGTCCAGCTTTATGCAGAAGGATGACTGTTGCCTTTTTCCATTCATGTGGCATGAAGCCTGTTTAGAGGCTACAGTTAAATACTAATTTCAGACGCTCTGATAGGTCATGTTTCATGCTATTTAAAAGGCATACAAAAAACAAAGGAATCCCAGAGCCAAGGCTTAGCAAACACTGATATTTAATAAAATATGTAAGCACTTCCGAACAGAGTTCTTCTTCAAACAAGTTAAAAATGTAGCAAAACCAAATTTAAACACACATCAATTAAAAACAAACCAATCATTTTGCTTATAGCAATTACTTATGCAAACCCCTTGACTTTAAAACCAGTCTTAAAGAGACCTTGTCATTAATAGCCAGTTTTCTATCAGCACAGAACTTAAAAATCTAATACAATTCCTTTTTTTCAGTATAATTTTTTTAAATCACCTCCACATTGTCCTTCAAACAGAGTTTCTACAACCTTAAACATAAAACTATGTGAAGGTCCTGACTCATGCACATGTTTAGCTAGAGCATTGGTTAAATTACTTCTCCTAATAGCATATTTATGCGCAAGTATTCTTTCATAAAACATTCTATTAGTTTTTCCTAGATAAAAACATTCACATGCTATGCATGTTGCTAAATAGACAATGTTTCTAGTTTTACAATGTGCCTGTACCTTAAAAACAAATCTTTGTTAAAAAGCAGGATGTATAAATAGAGTTGACGTTTCTATAAAAGAACAATATTTACATCCACCACATGGAAAGGTACCAAAAGGTAAATGCCTAGCTGAAGTGTCTTCCTGACACAATTTGGACTCCCTATGGAAGAGCCATCTTTTTAAAGACTTCTTGTTCTTATATGTATAAAAACAGGAAACCCCCAGCATACCCTTAATCCTGTCATCCGTAGCGAGGATGTTCCAGTTAGAATCTATGACATATCTAACCTGTCTAAAATCACTAACATAAATACTAATAGTATATAATTAGTCCTTTTCTCTTTATAATTATTCCTTTTCTCTTCTACTGACGAAAACTTTGTTATAATTGTTCCATCGAAACAGGGAGAAGCTGTATTAGGCCTTAATTCACTTACTTCTCGATTACTCGACCCTCTGGCCATAAAGTCCGAAGATAATGATTCAAGGTCAGTTCAAAAACCCTCTTCAGTGTTGTTGAGCTGTGAGACTCTCATCCCTTGACATTTCAGGACATTCCTGTAAACATGGGGAGGATGCATACTACTACGCTGAAGCAACATGTTTTTCCTGCATGATTTTTGATAGAGTCTAGTAACAAAATTCCCCATACTGTCTTTTTGAACAAGAACATCTAATAATATAACCTGTTTCCTGGATGCATGTGAAGTAAAACGCAGGAAAGAAGTAGTATTATTTAAATAATTAATGAAATCAGCTAGCTGTGACTCGCTTCCTAGCCAATCCAGAGCCACAAAGGTTCATAGGTTCATACTAGGCTATCTGCCCTAGGCCATTTATAAGCCTAGCCAGAGTGTGTTTGGCTTTCGCCACCCATTTTAAATGAATTTTGCTATGCCCTTTTTCGAGGTTAGTATACTGTGCCTCTGTCTAACAGTGACACAGAAGTGATACCCGGGGTAAACCTACGATCCCCCATCCACTCATCAAGATTCCTCGTGAAGAGAGTCAATGAGGGACTCTGCTTGATGTGGACTGGGATTTTATTCCAGAGTGAAGGGAGCCTCTGGGTTATGAATCTGTCCCTCCAGCATGTCCTATTTATTTCAGTGCTGAGGTTCAAGTCTGTCGAGCGCATAGCTCGATGGGATTTGGATTTTGTGAGGTGCAGCATGTCCATTAATTCTGGGTTGGACATGGCATTATACTTCAGGCACAGATCGCCTCTGAGCAGGCAGTATGCCACTGAGTAGAGCTGGAGTTTCTTTAACCGGGCAGCATATGGCATCTGTTTGAGCCCTTTGATCCTCTTGGTGAGGTACTTTTGGGGTCTTTCCAGTTGTTGCAGGTGTCTGGTAAGGTACATCCCAAAAGGGGCATTGTCCTCAATTATGGGCCTGGTGAGGGATGACTAAAGAGGCACGATGACCTCCCCTGATCTAGATGTGAATCCCTTCATGTTTAGGTGGGCTATATAAAATGTTTTTCTAACCACTTTGGCCACGTGGTTGTCAAATGAGAGATTGCTATCAACTTGGGTCCCCAGGTCCCTAATTACTTCTTCCATACTTAATGGATTATCACCTATGTGGTAATTTGTGGGCACTTTGTTTTTGCCAAAGGGGATGACTATACACTTTTTGGCATTTAGCTTAAAGCCATTGCTCTGGCACCAGTTGTCTGTTTCTATAAGGCTCTTTTGGACGATGCTTGTGTCAGCTGGAGAGTCGATTATGGCACCTAGTTTGCAGTCATCTGGGAACGTGGTCAGCCACTGTCCTTCCTTGTTGGCCTGTACCTCCGAGAAATATATACCGAACAAGAGAGGTCCTAGGACTGAGTCTTGTGGGACGCCACTTGTAACTGGTTTGGAGTCTGACATGGCTCCAGCAATTCTAACCATGTGGGTTCTGTCCTTGAGCCAGTTTGCAACCCATTTAGTGACATAGGGGTTTATATTTAAGCTGGTGAGCTTATCTATAATGCCCGAGTGGGGTATTGTATCGAAGGCTTTTGTGAGGTCCAGGTAAGCTGTGTGTACCACCTTCCCCTCGTCAATGGCCTTGGTGACTGTTTCAAGGAAATCAACCAGGTTTAAGAGGCAGGATCTGCCCTTAACAAAGCTGAACTGGGTAGGATCCAGTGTTTGTAGGTCCCCAATATCTTTATTTATGAGGTCCATGATGATCCTTTCCATAGCTTTGCAGACCACGCTAGTCAGGCTTATAGGGTGATAGTTTCTAGGATCCATTGAGGCACCACCTTTGTGGAGAGGGACCACTGTTGCTGTATGCCACTCTTTGGGTACATAACCTGTAGTAAGGCTGAGACTGAACAGCAGTTTTATGTTTGGGTTTAGCTCTTCTTGGAGTTCATGTAGGACACAGCCTGGGACACCGTCTGGTCCCATTGATGCTGTGTTTTTTGCTTTGGAGAGGGTGGCTCTTACCTTAGCATCTGAGATGTCAGGGGGGGCAGCACTCTGCTGGGATAGATATTTGTCCCTTTTGGTGGGGGGTTTGCTGAACCTGTCAGCTAGGATGTTGGCAATGTCTGTGGGTTCGTGTATTTTTGTCATTTTGGACTAATTCTGAGCATATCTGGGAATTCCCACCCAGATTCCTAACATAACTAAAGAAAGCCTTGTGATTATCCTTAGTGTCCTGTACAATTTTTCTCTCGAAGCTGGCCTTAGACGATTTTATGAGTGCCCGTAGTTTTTTTGCTAATACTGATCAGAGATGCCTTCCCTTTTTGGGATTTTGCTCTATCATGTAGTAGCTTCCTCCTTCTATTGTATAGTTTGTTTATGGCTGGGGTCCACCAGACAGGACGTCTGCCTTTGGAGGATTGGGTCTTGGTTTTATTTGGGATTGCATGATTCATGCATTCCTGAAGGTTCATATAATGCATTTACAAAGGATTCTGTGGTCTGGGCCGTATTTTCCACAGGCCCGGGGGCTTTGAAGGATTCCACCTCGGTTTTGAGGAGTGTGAAATTTGCTTTAGAGAAGTTTTTCACTGTGGTTTTCTGGGCAGGGGGTGGGGTCAGGATGTGAATATCCAGTGAGATTAGTTTATGGTCTGATCTTACCAGTTCAGTACACTTCTGGTCTGGAGCATAGAGTCCCCATGTTGGTGATGATCAGGTCCAGTATGTTTTCCCCTCTTGTGGGAGTGGTAACAAGTTGTTCTATAGCATCTGAGTTTATAAATTCTAGGAACCTTTGGGCTAGGGTGTTGGAGCTAGAGTAATGTTCCCAGTCTATGTTTGGGTAGTTGAAGTCGCCCAATGTAATGGTGTTTGGAGAGACCTTCATATTTTCCAGTTTTCTCAGGAAGGCCGAGTGGGGTTCCTGGGTTTGGGAGGGTGGTCTGTAGCAGGCTATAAACTGGAAGGCAGTTTTACCCACTGTTAGTTGCACATGGACAGTCTCTGATGCTTCGTGCTGTGCCACCAACCTGATGGTGTGGGTATCTTTGACGAATATTGATACCCCCCCTGCTTTTGTGGTTCGGTCCAAGTTTTGGGGCCGAAAAGCATGGTATGAGGTATAACCTGGTAGTGCTGGGGTGCTCTCGGGAGCCTTGAACCAGGTTTCTGTTACTGCACAGATATCGATGTTCTCCATGCTAAGGAGAGTTTCGAGTGCATGCATCTTGAGGTTTAGACTTCTGGCGTTGAGTAGCACTACTCTTAGTTTCTTATCCCTTGTGATACCTATGGAGGTGGGTTGGTCTTTTGAGCCTTGCTTAAAAAAGGCACTATGGGGGTAGCATGAGCCTTTGCCAATATCCAAAAGCCCAGGGGTGATAGGTGCAAGCCGTCCCTAGCGAAGCACATCGTGGCTTGTCGAGCATGTCATCCCAGGCTGACAGGCATTGGATCCCCTTTGAATGACACCAATACTTAAGCCAATTGTTGAAATTGATCATCTTGTCTTCATACTGTGGCATCATTCTTGGTGAGGGTAAGATGTTACTCAAGGTCAGGGTCATACCAGCCTGGGCTACATGCTCAGAGAGCTCCTCTATGTCTCTTTTCATGTAGTCCAGGGAGGTAAATCTCAGGTCATTCACACCAGCATGGACAATGACTGAGTCATATTTGTGCTTGCCTTGGAGTGACCTGAGTGCATATGTTATGTGGTGGATCCTAGCACCCGACAGGCAGCTCACCGTGACCTTCGCCTTGTTCAGCCTTGTGTGCGGGACGTCAGTGTGCCTGACAATAGAGTCACCGATTACAAGTGTATCAGGTGTGTTGTTTAGCCTTAAGGGCTGTGACTGTTTGGCACACTGGCTTTGTGAGCTATGTGTTGCACGTGTTTTGTTTTGGGGTAGCGGTTGCTTGGGTGTCTGATTTGGAGGTCTCTGCTGCTTAGGCATATTTTTATTTAGAGCCTCCGAGTATGTTTTTGTGTGTTTATGTGTTTGGTTTGCTGTCGTGGTAGGTCTATTTGAGACTGGAATTGTAGTGAGTGTGGTTTCCTTCTCCTCCAGACTGGTTACACCAGTACTGAGTTGAGAGAGCTTAGCCTCCACTTTGGCTATATGGTTGCATCTCTCACATGTGTTGGAATTTGTTGGGAGGAGGAGAGGGTTGTCTGTGTACATGAGGCAGTTGTAACATTGCCTCAAGATTCTCAGATTCACCAGCTGGACCGGAGAGGAGATTGACAACTGACCTTTGGACATGGTAGAATTGTATTGGGAATTCCTTTATAATTGAAAATAGGGCCAATTGGGGAACAAGGTACTCAAAGGGAGTTTGTGAGGGTGTAGTGCTTTTAATTTTTTAGTGCTGACTTATATAATTGCTTTAGTGAGCAAGTGCCAGGTAACTTAAATGCAATGTGCTACAGGTAACTTAAATGCAAAAATGACAAACGGTAACTTTCTTTCAAGTGAAACAAGCAAATAAGTACAGTAAGCAATGCAGATATCACTAGGGATCCACAGAAGCACTGAAAAGCCATGTTTTAAGTGGAATTAGCGTTTCAGGGAAATAACAAGCAAACAAACAACAAGCATACAAACAAAGCTAGATTCAGCTGGCCTGAATCTTGTCTATGCTACAGCAAACAAGGTGTACCAATTTCAGTAAGAAGCAGTTCAAATATGCAGGCACTATAAGCCTTTAACCAGAAATTCCCAGCTCAGAAGGGCAGAGTCCAGCCTCTCCTCCCACAAGAGTGCAGACCACGAACCCTCTTAATGTAAAATAACTGGCCTGAAGCCCAAGTGCTTAAACCAGAATTAATACACTTTTAGAATAACAGACACTGAGCCCTCAATCAGCAGTTCCCAACTTAGATGGATGTAAACTACCTGTCCTGCCACCACAGTGCAGGCCACAAACCTTCCTAATGTAAAACATCATCAACAAACCTCCTACAAAATAGGAGTGAACCTTTGTAGGGCTATTAAACACATACAACAAACCTCCTACAGAATAAGAGAGAACCTTTGTAGGGCTATTAAACACATACAACAAACCTCCTACAGAATAAGAGAGAACCTTTGTAGGGCTATTAAACACATACAACAAACCTCCTACAGAATAAGAGAGAACTTTTGTAGGTCTATTAAACAGATACAACAAACCTACAGGATGAGTGAACCTTTGTAGGGCTATTAAACACATACAACAAACCTCCTACAGAATAAGAGAGAACCTTTGTAGGGCTATTAAACACATACAACAAACCTCCTACAGAATAAGAGAGAACCTTTGTAGGGCTATTAAACACATACAACAAACCTCCTACAGAATAAGAGAGAACTTTTGTAGGTCTATTAAACAGATACAACAAACCTCCTACAGGATGAGTGAACCTTTGTAGGGCTATTAAACACATACAACAAACCTCCTACAGAATAAGAGAGAACCTTTGTAGGGCTATTAAACACATACAACAAACCTCCTACAGAATAAGAGAGAACCTTTGTAGGACTATTAAACACATGCAACAAACCTCCTACAGAATAAGAGATAACCTTTGTAGGGCTATTAAACACATACAACAAACCTCCTACAGGATAACAGTGAACCTTTGTAGGGCTATTAAACACATACAACAAACCTCCTACAGAATAAGAGTGAACCTTTGTAGGGCTATTAAACACATACAACAAACCTCCTACAGAATGAGTGAACCTTTGCAGGGCTATTAAACACACACTTTTCTTCCCATCTAGCTAGGACCATGTTGGCGTAACTATTTGCACAGGAAGTGCCCATAGCTACAACTACTTTTTGTAAGTAGTAATTTCTCTGAAACATAAAAATATTATTTTCTCGTACAACCTCAAGAAAAAGGCATATCAGATCTATCTGTTTGATATGTAAATCACTATATAAAGTTAGAAAGGACTTAACCATACTAATGCCTTCTAGATTGGGGATGCAGGTGAACAATGACTCCACATCTAGGTAACTAGCAAACAGTTATTCAGGTCAGCATCATTGTCTTGAACACATGCATATAGGTCATTGAAAAATTGCTATGTATCATTAAGCACGGTGACTACATTGTTAAGTACCGGACATAACTGCACATCTATAAATATAGAAAAAGGTTCCATTATACATTTCCTCACTGTAACTATTGGCCTGAATGGAGGTGAGACTATATTCTAATGGACTTTGGGAAGGCCCTGAAAGACTGGTATCACAGGATATTCAACATTCAAAATATTGTGAAAATTGTTCAGTAATCAAAACATTTTCTAAACAATCACAAACAGTGAAGAAATTGTGCGTTGTATATCCCATACATAAGCAAACTCAATGTTCTCGTAGACAGAAACATCGTTTAACATCTCATAAATACAGTTTACATAGTAATCACTATCAAGCAAAACAGTAGCTCCACCTTTATCTGCTCTCTATATAATAACACTATCATATTTCTCTGAACCATCAGGGCTGATTTCTCTTCCTTATTTAAATCATAGAACTTACATCCCTTAGGCTTTTCGGAGCAAGGTGTAGATGTTCCCGAAAATAATTGAAATAAATCCTGTTCACCTCTGCCAACTGACAATGTCATTATGCTGTGGTACATAAAACCATTAAAAGTTTAACATTAAGAAGACATACTTGGGGTGTGGCCATGATGGCTGAGATCAGCAACTAGTGAAAGCTCTGTGACCCAAAACTTTTCTCTGACAGAAAATGTAATCAAAGATTAGAATTTGGAGATACTTGATAGCTATTTATATTTACTAATAGAGGAAATATTTATAACAACGTTCTTTAAAAGCTGTAATTTTCATCTGCTCGGCTAAGAGAGAAGAGAGCTCAGCATGCGTGATTCAAACCTGGTATTCTGGATGCATCTGTTAAAAAGCGTATCTAATCACTAATATCTGGCACGCAAGATATGTCACAAAAACAGGGAAACTGGATACTAAAATAGGAAGATTTAAAAAAGAATCCATAAAGAAGATATACCATTTAGAACTTCTTATGTAGTGTACAAATCAACAGTATTGAAGAAGCTTTAAATGACCACGAAGGAAGAATAACTGACGGGGAGTCTCAGACTGAATTTCTTTTTAAACAAAATAACTGGCTTATAGATAAAGCTAATGATTTAGAAAATAGAATGAGGCAAAATGATATTAGAATATATGGCATAGCTGTAAAATTTAAGTTAGACTACAATAAACTTCTTAACAACTTTGTTGCATACAATATTAAGTTTACCTGAAACTTAATATGTTGGGACTGAAAGGTCACATAGATCCTTGAGAACATCTTCAAAGAAGGAAAAATCACTATCTCATTTAATAAGTTAAGTTTATGTCTAGCATGGAACAAGATCAAATATTGAAAACAGCATGGTCCAGCCTACCTATTAAAACAGATTTACATGCAATCAGATTTGATAATGACTATTCCAAAAAAGTAATGAAGCAAAGGCAATCCTGCTTAAAAATGATTAAATAACTTAAAAAGAAAAAAATATTAAAGCTATGTTGCTGCTACCTGCAAAGATCAAAATATTTATTTCTGAAGAAATTAAAGTATTTGACACGCTGGAAGAGACATCGACATTTGTTAATAAAAATAAAATTCTTAAGATCACTGAAAAAATGGACTAGAATGCTACGATACTCACGTGACAGTGTAAGCTAAATTCATTTAAAACTGCTTCTAAAGTTAAAATTTATTTTCTGATTGCATGACCTTTATTTTCTGAAACAATAGATTTACTGGCTAAGTAAGGAATTTGTTTTGAACTTTAAGCTTCAAACTATATGTAAGTATGTATTTATGTTTTATAAAGGTAGTTCGACAAACTATCAGTGTAAGGGTGTGCACACTTATGTAACCAGGTTATTGTACATTTTTTTATTTTTTATATTTTTTCCTCTAACAGATTTGTTTGTTTTACAATTGAATTGTACAGGTTATAGGTCACATTTAAGGTGGGAAAAGTGTTGAAATGATTTATTGTGGTCTCATTTTTGTATCACAAAAACCTGGCATTTTAGATATTTTAGATGGGGTGTGTAAACATTTTATATCCAATATATGTATATATATATATATATATATATATATATATAGGTTACCGTTAGAACATCGAATGGTCGAAACATTGACAAACGGAAACCCGGGTCCAAAATATCGACACATCACTTCCTCGATAACATAATCGGTCGACCTTTAAATGTTCGACATTCAATTTGTAACATAGGCGCACTGAGGATTTGAAGTGTCAGAGGAGAAATATTGTGTCTGGGAAGTGTGGAGTAAAATCATCCAACGAACACTGATTTGGAGCAAGTTATGCAAGCAAGTACAATGTCTGATGTGGATTTAGGAGGACCAGGTATAAATGGAGAAATTTATGAAGGAGTAACGTCACAAAAGGGTAAACTAATGTTACACCTTGAGGGATATTTATATTACCTTGAACAAAGCAGGAATGATAAGAGGTACTGGTGTTGTAAAGAGAAGTTCACCTCTTTTTGTAAGGGTAGAGCGGTAACCAAAACTGTTAGTACTGGTGACAAACTGCTGAAATCTACACCACACCAGCATAGTGATGACCCTAGTGAAATTGAAAGATACAGGGTGTGTGTATGGTGAAGTGAAAGTTAGGGCGCAGTTTAGCAGAGACATGCCCTGTGATGTAGTGGAGGACAGTTTAGCATCAACATCTTTAGACGTGGTACACAATATACCATGTAGAAAAGCACTTTTGCAATTCATTTCAAGGGTAGAGTGCAAGTATCATCTCACACCTAGCAGTAGGGAACTCAAATTATTAAATCTAGATGTGAGCAGATATAACCTGAAAAATGGGTCATTTGCTGCTAAATGGATCGCTGATAGTAGCGGGAACACTGTGGTGTATGTATTTAGTACCATTAATAATTTGTATGATCTCAGTAAAGCTTCCATCTGGATGATGGATGTGACGTATTTCCACAGGGGTCTTACTTGCAGACAATTGTACAGTATCCACGGGCTCCTAAAGCTAGGTTCATATAGTAAGGTTGTACCATTATTCTATGTACTGATGAGTGCTAAATCTTTGAAATGCTACAACTACTTGTGGAATGCGTTATTCACGTTACTGGCTGAAAGAGGTTTTGTCAAAAGTGTAAAGTTTATACTATGTGACTTTGAAATTGCAGCTTTTAAAAGCGTTCGCTAAAACTTTGATGATGTGCAGTCCAAAGGCAGCTTATTTCACTTTGGACAAAATGTCTGGCGAAAGATTCAGCATGTGGGTTTCAGTGCATTATACAACAGTAGGATGCAATTTCAGTTATGTATAAAGTCTTTGGTGGCATTAGCCTTCCTGCCTGAGGATCAAGTTTTGGAAACATTTAATAAACTAAAGGAGAGAGTGCCAGATGAGGGCAGTGAGTTAGTAAAGTACTTTTCTGACTACTATATCAATGGTAGGCTCCATAAATTTAGCACTCGTACCTGCGGTACTATGCAGTTTCCTCCACTGTTCCCAATCAAGTTTTGGAACATGTCTGAGTTGAACGATCTATTCCTACCTTGGACGCAGAACTCGGTGGAATCCTGGCACAGACAGTTAAAATGTCTGGTAGGTCCTAGAATGACTGATTCAGATGTAATCATGCGGGCACTGTGTAGGGAGCAGGATCGTATAGATGAATTGCGTGTGCGCATGGTTAGTGGAGTTCCCCCATTTCCGAAGAAGAGGAGACTAATTGAGAGACATGAGAGGTTTCAACTAATACTATGCAATAGGGAAGAGTACACCCCATTGGAGTTCGTGAACAGCATTACCCATCTACTTAAAATGTGAGTGTGATGTACATGGTGTTATAATGTTCCACGTTTTCAGTTGTATATACCGACAGCAAATGTATTCTCTTGTTCTAGATAAACAGAGGAAGTACTACTGAACGGTGTTAATTGTATAGTGTTAACATCAGATTTTGAAGAAAGGTATATTTTGTTTCATTTTCAGTTGCAAACGACTATGAGTTGTTTGAATTTGAGCTGTCAGTTGTTCCGTTCTATTTGCATACACTGCTGTATGTTAGTTTTTTTAATGCTTATGTTGCCGGGTTACTTGGACTGTTCACTGCAGATTTGCGTTTTGGATGTGTTGGTGTTTCACTGTTGGTTATTTGGGTGTCGAAGATTTGTACGTCGATATTTTGATTTGTCGGGGAAGTGATGTGTCGATGTTTTGGACCTGGGTTTCCGTTTGTCGATGTTTCGAACATTCAATGTTCTAATGGTAACATATATATATATATATATATATATATATATATATATATATATATATATATATACATATATATATATATATATATATATATTGCATTTAATAGTACCTGATCCCAAAAAAGTTTAAGGAAAATAGAAAAAAATGTTAAATATTAAAATGTTAACTTCATTCTTATG